>NC_056743.1:1044893191-1045098191 GCF_019279795.1 Protopterus annectens | reverse complement strand
TGCCTATGTATATATGTTGCACATTTGTTTCTATATGAGTTTGCAGAAAGGCATATATTTGTATCACAACTACTGAATATTATTTTTTATTGATTATTCTACTACTGCAACCTTTATGCTTGAATGGTTCTGAAGGCTATTTTATTGTACTAAATGTTCAGATAACACCTGAATACACTATCCTGGGGATTTAATAAAATCCATGTAGGGATAGTGTAAGTCCTACATAGAAGGTACTGTGGCCATGTCTGTGGCTCCCCTTCAGCAGAGCGTCTTGCATATTAATGAAGGCACGCTACTGAGGACGAGCCGTGAACACAGTTACAGAATCAGTGTAGGAGGTGTGTTACAGTGTCCAGAGATGAGTAACACACTCCCTGCACTGTCAGCGTGCTTAGCAATGGACATGTGCCAGACATCTAAAAATAGAAAACTGATTCAATTATAAATGGAAAGGTCAAATTTAAGCATAGCTGAGCAGGTTTGCGGGGCACACCGTGGTGCTCTGCGGTGCTTAAATGTAGTGGAGAGAAGCATGTAAATGTACAACAGCAATTCATGAGGCTATGTAGCCAAATGTTTAGAGTGGCAACCTACTATGCAGTAGGTGCAGTGTTCGGTTACACAGACTAGTTGTTTTGTAAATACACATTCTGAGAGTTATTTTAAATTGTGATGAAATAATTGTGTGATTACACATACAGGTTATTAATATCATTGTGCAAATACACATTAATGAGATGTACTAGTAAGCCCTGACTGAATTTTGTATGAATACACAAACAGGTTATTAAGCATGTATGTTGCAAATACATGTAAGAGATGTATTTTAAACCCCGTGATGGAATATTATATGTATGCAGAGATATTTTATGAAGCATTTATTTTACAATTACACAATTATGAAATATATAATGAAATCCTGGAATATTTCAGCAGTACTTAGCCACTTTACTCATTGCTAAGCGGTGTGAAGCACTGCTAAACAAAATCCATTTGAGCAGTGTTCAGCCCAGCTAAGCTTGTTTGTGCACCCCTAAGCATTGCTAAGTATTGCCAGTTTAAGCACTGCTTGGCTGAGCTCAGGGGGTTTGCGTGGTGCTAAGCGAAGCACCACATTTTTAAAAATGGCCCAATGGCAGCAAAGGGTGGTAAAACAGCCTTATTTAAGTGCAGTAGGTGGGAATATAGGCAGAATCTGTTGTAGTTTGATCTTGGCAAAGACTATGGAAAGAGTTAGAGAGGGTGCATGCTTCCGGGAACAGCAGTGCAGCATTCTGGGGTCCAGAGTCATGATTGGACTCCTTATTAAAGACCATGATGTCCAGCTGTTGCAGGGCCAGTTCCAGGGACCGGAGTACAAGGCAGAGACCTGGGACTGGATGGCATGTGACCTCACCAGTGCAACTGGCATCCCCCATACAGGTGATCAGGTGCATCACCATTTTGATGACCTGAAGGGTAAGAAGGGGGATCTATTGGGCACTTGGATCCAAGATGCCCGGGATGGCAATGCCCCACAAGTTTGTAAGTATTGTTAGCATTGTTTTACCAGTAACTAATCTGTGTGATAGACAGATATGAATAATGGTGTGTTTTGCTCCTCACAGCTACAGAGGAGAGAGCTCACAACCTGGGGGTCCATGAAGGGTGCCTGGCCAGGCTGCACCAAGAGTGTGGTGAGTACAGATATAGCTTGCAATCTACAGTCATATAAAGAAGAAGAGTACACTAGTGACTGCCAGTATGTTTTGAGTGTACTGCAATGAATGTGGTCATAGACCTGGACTGATATAACTAAGTAATTCCAGGTACAGTTAAATAAAGATGAAAGCATGATACCTGATAATGTTAATTAAATAAAGTTTCTACAGCATTAATAATGTTATGGAAATAAGTTTCTACTGCATTCATAATGTCAAGGAAATAAAGTTCAACTGCATTCATGATGTTAAAGACATAAAGTTTCCACTGCATTAATTGCGACATTACAGCTGTATTGCAACACCTGAATTATAGGAAGTGTTCATCAATAAAGTCTGTTACATGTATACCAATCACTGCATGATGTCATCCCTAATAAAGCTGTGTTGTGCAATATTTGTGTATTTTGGGCTATTGGTCATGAAATCAAGTAGTACAACTGTTGTGGAGTAAAAATGGGAATAATACCATAAAGTGACTGAAGGCTAGCTAATAAAGAAGTGTTTTGCTAAACTGTAGATATGGAGCTGTACTGCAAGATATAATGCATTATGATATTTGTTCTGCACTAAGATCTGTACCTAGAATAGGAATGGCCAAGGTATATAGTGTGTATCTCAGGATTGTTTTGTGTTAACCATTGTATTTCAGCTATATTTATTCCTGATCTTAGTTATGCTGCTGCGGGCAAGTATGAAACTGTAATAGCTGTAGACTGCAAATATACCATCTGCAACTATATATGGGTCAGATAGCCAACCCAGCACTCAAATATGGTCTTTACACATCACACATAGTTTCACCCACTAGGAGTTAATTATCTACACCTGCATTCCATGTATTAATGTGCAGTTCACCTACTATCTCTGTCATGCATGAATCTCATGCATGTGTGTTCAATTGTCACTGCCGTCTTGTACAACACTCTACCTCTATTACCAGGTCATAGTTTGTTACCAGGTGAGCTTTAGGCACATATCAGTCAATCAGTATTCAGCAGTGGCTCAGTAGCTCAGTTTGATAAACACTAGGTATGATGTACATTTTATCACACACAGACTGGGGTTCGAATCCAGGGACAAGTACTACTAAATATCTATAGAATTCTATATTATTATATTATTTATAGAAACAGTTATGTATTGTTAACAGATGTTCTCCCCACAGAAGTTACAGGTAAATAAATGGCTGTAATAGCTGTTCCAGTGGGTTACTAATTTGTGTGTCCAGATGTACCAGAGTGTTAACAGCATTGCTCAGCAGGGTGATAAGAGGTCAGTATATAAAAAGTCAACAAGTACAATACTAATACAGGTTAATAAAACTGTTTACTCTTGGTATGGATGTAGGCCTGATGTGTCTGTGAATGTCTGCAGATAGTCTAACCCCATGCCTGCCAAGGATGGGCATGATAAGCATATTATCTCTGTACTGTGTACAGTACATTTCTCTCAAGTGTCACACTGTCGTGGACTGTGATCACTGTTGCCAAATCCCTTGCAAACAGATTTAACTTGATTTATGTTAATAGCACAGTCACACTACATCAGTCTACAGTACACTTTAGTACTCATATGTGTTTCCTCTGACATGTAATAGTCCCCTGTAGATGTTACAGCTTGGCCCATATTGTCCCATGTGGATAGTTTGAGAGGTATGTAGGTGCTAGAATCTATAGGGCACTTTTATACATAAAGTAAGAACAGACCTGTAGAGTATATCAGAGTCCTGTTGCAAACAATATAGCCTATACTGGCAGTAATGGAATGTCTTTCTCTCTTCCCCTATCTGCATCATAATTTATTATTTTTATACATCAGGTATGGCTTACGTTTAATATATGTTGTTCTCAAAATGTTATGTTGGGCCTTGAGATTTATTATTGTTATATATTACAATGGTTGCATGCTAACATAACTTGTTGAATTAACTATGTTGTTGGCCTTTTGCTGTAACTGTTACTGGCATGCTGCTGCAATACTGACTGTCATACCACTTATTGTTGTGTTTCATATGCTATGCAATGTTATGTTACTGGGTGAATTGGAACAACCTGACATGCTATTATAACTAATGTTTAAATGTTCTGTTCATTACTAACCTATACACTTTGAAAAAACTTCAACATCATAGCTCAACTGGGTAGGCCGGTTCATGCAGATCCACCTATTGTACCTCAAACGGCTGTGGCACTGGGTCCAAACACATCTGGGACCCAACCTGTAGCTGCCCCCTCTGCTGGTCCTGCACCACCTATGGGTGGAACTGCCTCAGGGGATGGGGCCCTACACCCCAGGAGCAGGTGCAGAGAGGGAGATGTCACCCAGCAACAGCTAACAGGCATGGTGCACAGGATTATGCAGCAAGGGCTTGATGATCAGCTGCTCCAGACTGAGGGCAGACTGCTCAACCTGGAGGGGCAGGCTGGACCCAGCACCCAGCCCCCAGCACAGCCACCTTTGGGGCAGTGAGGGACCAGTGTTGACTGCCCAGGGGTGGTGAGCTCAGTCTCACTGCTGCCGTCTGGGGGCAACATGGCTGTTCAATTCCACAACACCCTCCCCCATCCAAGGTGTTTGCCTCCCTCATGTGTCATACACTGCCCCTGTTATGCTGTCTTGTCTGTCATGGATGTTTGCAAATGCAACCTCTACTACCCAACTTACCTCCCCACATGTACCTATATCCCTTCCCCAACATTCCACTCTCTCCTTAAAAAAATGTGCATCTGTCCCACAAACAAAATATCCCCCATACATAGCTCTCCATTTTGACCCCATGTACACTGCCCACAATCAATCATTACAACAATTAATCATCACAGTTATGTCACCCACACGCCTCTCTCTGGGGTGCGAGGCTCCAAATTCCAAATTCTCTACAACCTGTACAGCTGTTGCTGTACAAGAAATAGAGAGCTATGGTCCTTTCCTACACCTGCCACATTGTTTTCCCCCTGCTTGCCCCCATTTCACCACTTTCCTAACGCTCGTTTTTTTCTTTTCTTTTTTTGGAAATAGTGAGGGTATAATCGGAGCTAAGAGGTATGCCGCATCCCATGCAAACCCATTTAAAATTTCTTAAAACTGCTTTAATCACTTTCTGTCTTTCTGACATCATTATGTACATCAGCAAAATGATCACCCATGCCAACTAGGGCATAGTGCATTAGCCCACTAGGCCACTCAGCTCTGAAGAGTAATAGGTGTTTCCATAAACATATCCTGAGCATCAGTGATGCACATCAGCAAAAAAATCACTCCTTCCCAGTCTCAAACCCAGGATCCTGTCAATTAAAGCATAGTGCATTAGTCAACTAGGCCACTCATCTTTGAAGTATAACAGGTGTTTCCATAAACATATCCTGAGTGCCAGTAACACTGCTTGTACATATAATGGGAAAAATGACAGTGTACTTGGGACTGTGATGCAGACACCAAACCAGTACACAGCCAAATAAATTTTTATGGATGTCCGTGAGGCCTAGCATATCAGGTAGAGCTCACAACTGCACAGACTGTTGCAGAATGTCTACAGTTGTGCCACCTACTTTTGGCATGGTTGTCACAAAACCTATTCTGTTGGCTGAAGTACAGGCAAGTCAGTACAGACTGAGATTAGAAAATCATGGCAGACAGTTCAGTGTCGCACATCATACCCATCCAAACACACATGCTCATGCCAATCCTGTGTTAAAGAATGTATGCATGCACATATATCTTGCAAATACACATGCTATAGTACTGACTCAGTAGCTCAATCTGTTATTTTGCTACCCACAGTCATGGCATCCATTCCAGTCTGTTGCATGTTAAGTACATGCTTGTCAATACAACAAATAACTGACTGAGCCATGCAATTGTAAGCAGAACTGGTGGCTGCTACTGCAGTCACTGCCACTCATATTAGCATGTCAAAGGCCTGTAGGTTGGGACACACTTCACAAATATGTATATGCATCCTAAATGTCACCTACCACTCTCTGGATGGCACTATTATATAACATATGTACCTGAGGCCCATGCCTCACCTGGACTGTTATGGGTAGCCTCACCCTGGCTATGCTGTGACAACAGAGCTGACACTGCTTCCTCACTGACATATACAGCTTGCTGTCCCGCAATATGTTCACAATCTCCAGTATGACTCCTGGGCAGAATGCAGCAGCTGCAGCCTGGAAAATATGTAGCAGTATGTTCAGCTACCTGCTACAGACCTACCACACCCCACAACCACCTAGAACAGGGGATCCACACAATACCCATACATAAAGGGGTGGGGTAATGGTTAAGTGACAGGGACATGTGTCACAGTCTTCTCCTACAAACATATACAGCTGATAGACCAGCAGCTACTGCAGCAGCATGTATATTCTGATTCAAATGACATATGACACTCACATCTGTTTTTCTCCTTACTGACCTCAACCCACATTGTTAAACAGTAAACTGCCACATAATCATAAAGTCTGTTCACAATGGCCAAACATAGCATGACAAACTGTGGATATACCACATAAATCCGGACAGCATTTTTACTTATCTATACCTATAGTCCCCGCACCTCGGTAATGTACATCTGACAGGCCAGGAAAAGTGCAGTTATGGGAAATAGGGATTACAACAGTAGGTCTGTAGTACATATCTTGGAATGACTTGTTGCTGTTAGTTAACTGTCCAGCACCTGCAGGCTTCCCTTTTGGCTCTGATTGCTGTAACATAGATCACAGCTCTGGCCCTCTGAGTCCCTCCAACAATGGTCAGCTCATGTATGAATGCTACTGGATTGTTGAATAGACAACAGTGACAGTACATACTGGTAGATACAGCTGGCATATCACATGACGTACTGTCAATCAGCTACTCTCAGTCTGTGAATGTCACACAGGCATAGTTCAGACATTGTCCAGGTGTCCCTGACTGTTCCTGATGTACTCTGGCTAGGTCACTGTGTACTCCACACCTGTATTTCATTGCTTGAGAGCTATCTCTAGTGTATCTGTTGACCCCCTACAGCAGGACAGCAGGTTATAGCCAGTAGTGATGGGGGGGGGGCAGGCCCAGCCTCAGCAACAGAGTGCACATATCAAGCATACAACATAAGGGAATGAATACAGTACCAGATATGAATGTACCATAAATGTTTATTGAGGGATCTGGTATGTGACAGCCAGATTCCCCACAGTCTGGGAACAACCATTACGTATTGTCCAACTGTTTGCCAGACATTCATATTTGTCTGGCAGACGGTCCACATATATCAGGTAAATATACACAGTCTGCAAACATTTGTGTGCTGTGGATGTCGGACACCTACAGAGAGGATACCCTACAGCATATTTGCAGTGCTGTCTGTCATTGGGTCACACATGCTGCTGGACTGTCCCCATACAATTGTAGTACCACTCATCTATTTGTCGGATGGTGGCTGTATGACATGGTAGTGGGACATCGCCCATAGGAACCACACCACAGTAGATGGCAGTAATGGGTGTGGAGATGTAACAACACAGTCTGTCACAGCACACTGGGCCATAACCAGTATACCTAGGATCATAGATTACTAGGCTATTGGCCCTGAGGTCTTCATAAGCCTAGCCCAGAATTTAGCTCATGTTTATGCATGTCAGCACCCAGTGCCCCAGTCCAACAGGGACACAGGTGGTATCCCAACTTTGTATGTCCTGTTTACCATCCAGTTATTCAGGGTTCACTTAAAAAGGGGTAAAGAGGTACTCTGCCTGCTGTGGACAGGGTGTTCATTCCACAGCTGGGTGAGTGTGTAGGACACACATCTGACCTCCCAACAAGTCCTGTTGATGTCGCAGACTTGGTTGGGGGCACATGTGTGGGTTTCTCAAGTTGAACTTGACTTGCAGATATGCAGCAGTCCCATTAAGGTAGAAGCAGTGATCACCTTGTATGCCAGACAGAGGTCACCTCTGAGGAGTCTATATGAAACCAGTTAGAGGGATAGGGCTTTTAGCCTATCTGTGTATAGTAGATGTTTGAGGCCCTGGTATTCCCTGGTGAGGAACCTCTGTGGACTCCCCAGCTGCTGCATGTGCTTTGTGAGGTACATGATGAAAGGGGCATTATACTCAATGTTGTTGTGTCTTTCAGCTTTTCCCGGTGAGGGGTCACAGAAGATGCTTTAGCTGAGAATCAAACAGGACAACATCTTACTATGAGGCGACAATGCTACTGCAGCATCACCACCGCAGTAATGGACTGTATTAGGGAAGAATACAGGGATTTTATGATTTCCATGTCCCTGGATGAGATACCCTTACATATGAGGTGGGTCATGTAGAAGGCTTTCCTTACAAATGAAGCAACATGGTGCCATCAACCTGTGTGCCCAAATCCCTCATGAATTGCATGTTTAGGGCGTTGTTAGTAATGTGATAATTTGTGGGGATGTCACTTTCCCCAAAGGGGATGATGCTGCATTTGGTGGTATGCAGCCCGAGTCCATGTGTCTGGCACCACTCATGTGTCTGCATGAGACCCTCTTGGCAGATGTCCACATCACTAAGGGATTTGGCGAAAGCACCCATCATCCAGTCTTCTGCAAACATGGTCAGCCATAGCTCACTGGTTGTGCCTAGCACATTAGAAGAGTAAATCACACATAACAGAGGCCCCATGACAGAACACCGTGTTATGCCACTAGTTACAGGTCTACCACTTGAGGTGGCTTCCCCTATATCGAATAGGTGGGTGCTGGCAGTGCGCCAGTGTGCTACCCATCTGGTAACATATGGTGTGACACCCGTGCACTGGCCCAGCAATCAAGGAGCCTAAATCCTTACCACTAACACCAGTGAGGGGCATCCACATAGGGGAGGATAACAAATACACACACACAGTAAAGTACAACTTCCCTTAAGAGCACACATAGATCACAGTCAGTTTGGGGCTGGTTTCCCCCTTTCTCTCTAGATCCCCAATAAGACTCCCCACTGGTACAGCTATAGAGTGAGGTCCTTAGCCAGGGTCCCAAGCCAAGTCCTCCTAGCACTCTCTCTGTTCAATCAGTGCTTCATACCCCTGCCCAAGTAGCTGACACATACACACACACACACACACACACACACACACACACACACACACACACACAATTTGAGATATGATATATATACAACAACACAGACACTCCTGGCAAAGGCTGGCACATGTTCACTGGCTGTGCCACTTCTGTCCAGGCTACAAGTTAGTAATCATTGCCACTACTTGGGTGTCCAATTATTACTGTGCACTATTATTATCCAAATGATAAGTGTAACTGAACAGCAAGGCTTATTGGAGTGGCTTAGCAGAGTATCACTATATACATGCAATGTACTCTAGAGCTTAAATTATCTCTACATAAAACAGCCACAGTTGAAAGGTTTAAACACGTTTAATAATAAATAAGAACACAAGACAATACTTCTTACTACACAGTGCTAGTCAAGAGTACAGTGATCACAGGAAAATGCTTAAAATAATACAGTAGAATAGTTCTGACATCAGTACAGAAAAACAGCTAGACTAAACTTCCTATTTCCTATCTATAACTAAGAGCAAACACAGTTCTAAAATAAACTTACATATAGAGCAAAGCAGTGCTGGTGATGTTGTCAGTTCTGAAAACAAATGCCAAATGGTCTGAGTCTCTCTGTCCTTAAATTGGTAACACAGTACCACTGAATCATTTTAGATTACATCATTTTTTCTTTGGTTCCCAGGCTAACAGAAACTCAGACTTTTGCAGCCCTTTTGATCTTGCACCTGGTCAGGAAGCTACAGCTATAAAAGACATTATACATACAAATTCTAGCAATTAACTCTGGTATCAAAGCAAAAGAAAGAATCTGCTGGTTCAGACACCCTCAGTTCTGAGTCATGAGATTAAAAACAGTCATAAAATGCTTGACTTATCAGCTTTCTTACAGCAGAGTGCACTGTTGTTACATTTTTGCAGTTCAACATCCAATACAGTCTTTTCACATTTAAGAGAACAAGCCTGTGGCTTATATTAATATTTTAAAATGACATAATTATCTACAAAAGTCTATCAAGCTAGGCTAGCAGCCTTCGCATATCTTCACATACCCCCCCCCCAGAGAACTCAAGCTAGTTTTTCAAGTGACCCTAGAGAAACATTGCTTGAGAGGGTTAGGTCTATCTGAGTATACCTTACCCCTTTCCCTGTCTTGACACCCCATCTGCGTTGGTATTGCTACTCCCACTGTGGTGCTGCACTGACATATATGCTTGCAACCCTAGTCTCCATCTTAGCAACTTGGCATTTTGCTGGCTGGCTCTGTTTAGCCATGTTAAGGGATTGTGATCTGTCACTACAGTGAATTTTCTTCCATGCAGATAAGACTGAAGTTTCTGCAGTGCCCACACTATAGTTAGACATTTGCTTTCTACAGCTGCATAGCATTCCTCTCTGGGTTAGATCCTATGGCTGAGATAAACCACTGGGTGCTCTGGAGAAATCTGGCTAATTACAGCCCCCATCCCATGGTTCAAAGCATCAACCTGCACAACAAATTCTTTACTGTAATCTGGACTGGCTAACACAGGAGGTCCTCCCAAAGCTTCTTTAAGCTTCTGAAATGCCTGATCACATGCTGATGTCCACACTACCTTATCTGGCCTGTTCTTCCTTGTCAGGTCTGTGACGGGAGCAACTATGGTACTATAACTGGGAAGGGACTTTCTATAGTACCCTGCTATCCCTACGAATGCCCTCACCTGATTTTTGATAACAGGTGCAGGCCATGCCTGAATGGCTTCCACTTTGGCAGGTCCTGGCATGATCTTACCACTCCCCACTTCATGTCCCAGGTATGAAACCTCTGCCATACCCACTTGACATTTGCTGGGCTTAATGGTCAACCCTGCCCTCTGTACTCTGCCCAGCACCTCCCTGACATGTTGAAGGTGCTCTTATCAGGAATGGCTGTATATGGCAATATCATCTAGATAAGCAAGGGCAAACCCTCCTGTTCCTGCTAGGATATGATCTACCAGCCTCTGGAAAGTCGATTGGGCATTTTTCATCCCAAAGGGCATCTTTGTGAACTCATACAAGCCAAAAGGAGTCACAAAAGCTGACCTCTCTCTAGCACTGGGAGTCAAGGGCACCTGCCAGTAACCCTTGGTAAGATCAATGGTGGTAAGATACTTAGCCCCACCCAGCTGCTCTAGGGCCTCATCTGCCCTAGGCATGGGGTAAGCATCTGACTCTGTGTGACTATTTAATTTTCTGTAGTCCACACAGAACCTGGTGCTGCCATCCTTCTTTGGCACCAGCACCACTGGGGAGGCCCAGGGACTGTTAGACTCTTGAATTACCCCTAGTTCCAACTTCTCCTGTATCTCCCCCCCAGAGTCTTCTGTTTGACTCTCTAAGGCACCCTATAAGGGGCCTGCCAGTAGGCCTTTGGGGTCCTGTATCCACCTGGTGCTGCACCAGGTGGGTGCACCCTAGTTTCCCAGTTAACACATCCCCAAACTTCTGTAACACTGCTCGTATTTCTCGAACGTGGGTAGAAGATAGCTGCTGGGACATTGCTACCCCTTCCACTGAGATGTCAGTCCGAGCCTCACTGAGGAGATCAGTCATCAGATCTCCATCAGACTCCTCCTGCAAGCCACTGAAAATACTCAGCACAAGAGCCTCCCTATCATGGTAAGGTTTCATCATGTTAACATGGCACAACTTGTGCTCCTGCCTCCTGCCTAGCAGTTCCACTTTGTAGTTAACATCACTTACCTTTCTTTTCACCTTGCAGGGCCCCCTCCCAAGCTGCATGCAACTTGTTGTGTCTAACAGGAATGAAAACTATTGTCTGCTGCCCTACAGCATACTCTCTAGCTCAAGTGTTCTTGTCATACCATACCTTTTTCTGTTGTTGGGCTTCTGCCAGGTTCTCCTGGGCCAAGCCCATGAGTTTCCTGAGCCTTGTCCTGAGGTTTAGGACATATGTCACAACAGACTCATTGTGAGATTCACACTCACCTTCCCACTCATCAATAATTAAATCTAGAGGTCCTCTCACCCTATGCCCATACACCAACTCAAAGGGTGAAAACCTGTGGAGTTATGAGGAATCTCTCTGTAAGCAAATAACAAATGGTGCAAATATTTGTCCCACTCCCTCTTAAACTGGTCTGCAAATGCCCGTAAAATGGACTTGATTGTAGAGTTTAACCTCTCAACAAGACCATTAGTCTGGGAATGGTAGGGGGTGGTCTTCAGGTGCTTCACCCCACAGTACTTCCACAGACAAGCTAGAAGCTCTGACATGAATTGGCACCTCTGTCAGTCAGTATTTCGTTTGGGAAACCTACCCTGCTGAAAATCTCTAACAAAGCATCTGCCACCTTTTCTTCCTCAAAGGAGGACAAAGCCACTGCCTCAGGGTATCTTGTAGCATAATCTACTACCACTAGAATATACTTTGTCCCTGTGAAACTTGGAATACTCAGAGGTCCCACAATATCCATAGCTACACTCTGAAATGGCTCCTCAATCACAGGCAAAGGCATCAGGGGAGCTCTCACCTTGTCTCCTGCCTTGCCTACCATTTGGCACTGCTCACAGGTCCTGCAGTACCCTGTTACATCTCTGGAAATTCCAGGCCAATAAAAGTTCTGCATAATATGTCTCTTTGCATGTTTCCTGCCCATATGACCTGTAAAGGGAGTATCATGGACTATGGCTAGAAGCGCCAGATGGTAGGCTCTAGGTACTACCAACTGCTGGATTCTTTCACCTTCTAGCCCTCCCTCAGGGGTCCACTCTCTATACAGTAACCCTTGGTCCCAGTATACAGATTCCCCCTTCCCTTGAGAATCAGGTGCCTCACTAGCTACCTGCCTCAGGCCTTGCAATGTAGGGTCTGAGAGCTGAGCCTGTCTCAACTCTCTCTTTGTAACCCTTCCCAGCTCCCCTTTTCACAGGAAGCCTGGCATCCTCTAACAACGGTGCCTCACTGTCAGCCTGGGTACTACTACTCACCTCTACCTTTGCAGTCACTCTGTCCAAGGGAATATCAGTACCCAAAGCAGCTGTGGGTCACCTCCAGTCTCACTGCTACAGAGTAGCTCCCCCCTGAAGTAACCAACTCACTGTCCTGGCTGCAAGTATGCGGTATTTCTGGGTCTCCCCCAGGCTACCAGAACCACATGCTTGTCTCGAAGCCTGACTGCATGTAAATGCATAAATACATGGTACTGCCTCATCAAAATCCTTCCCTATCAGGACATCTGCAGGATGGCAGTTCGGTACCCCTGTTGTCTTAAGATGACCTACTATTTGTATTTTGTCTTTCCCACTTACTGGCTCTCTCACCTTTTGTTCCCCAACTTGCCTCCATGGACATCAATATGCCACATGGCCCCACTGGTTGCATTCAAAACATTTAACCCTAGGTCCTGGATGTGTACTTGGACTAGTGGCTTCCCCTGCTACTAGCAGATTCTGTTGGAGCAGTCTGGGCTGCCCACTATGGGTTCCTTTAGACCCATTAGCAGTACTAGGGGTCCCTTTTCTGTGCAGGGATGCCCTGCTTACTAGGTATAGGTCTCCCTTCTTCCCCAACTCATCTGAAGTAGCACATTGTCTATCAGCTAATCAGATCCTCATGTCCTAAGGCAAAGTTCTAAGGGCTTGTTGCCTCACCGAAAGGTCTGCCAGCCCTTCAAACATAGTGATCTGACATCCACTCACCCACCTATGAAAATAAGTGCTCAGGTCAGCAACATATTCACACACACTTTCATCTGCCTTGCGTCTATGTTCACAAAACCTTTTCTTATAAGTTTCAGGTGTTAGCTTAAAAATTCTAACAAACAGTTTTTAACATCAGTATAATAAAAACATTCACGATCTGTTAATTTAGACAGCACAGTGACAGCTTTACCACGGAGTAAGGTGGTCAGGAACCATACCAGAGCCTTTGGTCAATATCATACTGTTTACATACCCTCTCAAACATACGAATGAAACCATCAAAATTATCCCCTTCTGTAAACTGCAGAAGAAATTTACTGACCTTTTGTGCTTTTGGGGTCCAGTTACTCCCTCCTCCATTACCTTCATGACTCTGGTGAAGAATCAGCATCTCCTTTTCATGCTGCCTCTGCCGGTCCTTTTCTGCAGCTTCTATTTCCAAATGCCTGGCCTCCAACTCAAGTCTCTTTAGCTCCAGATGGATTTTAAGTCCTCTGCACAAAGGTTGAACTGTCCATTCCCTGACTATTGTACATCTCCACGGCCAGTCTGATCATCCTCCTGGTTGCAGTTTTCTGATGCAGCTATGACTAAAGCTGCAATCATGTCTGCCTCAGTTAGGTTTCCCTGCACCAGTCCTTTAGCCTGGCACATCTCAGCCAATTGGCTCATTGTCAGCTTTCCATACTCCTCTACTGACATGCTTGCCTGCTCTCCCTGACTAACTAAGCTCACAAAAGAAATAAAACAATTGTGATCTGAATTCTGAATATTCACTGTGTGGCTTATTTAAAGTACAAAAACACCTTCAATGATTACTGTACACAAGCTACAGGAATTCACTATCTACACCACTACAAGCCAATTACCAACCAATTAATGTGTGGTGTGGAAATCCCACTACTGCCAAATAGTTAATATTTGACACCCATACACTAACCCAGCAATCAAGGAGCCTCAGTCCTTACCACTAACACCAGTGAGGGGTGTCTACATAGGGGAGTATAACAAATACACACACAGTAAAGTACAATTTCCCTTAAGAGCACACAGAGATCATAGTCAGTCTGGGTCTGGTTTCACCCTTTCTCTCCAGATCCCCAATAAGACTCCCCAGTGGCACAGTTGTAGAGTGAGGTCCTTAGCCAGGATCCCAAGCCAAGTCCTCCTAGCATCTGTCCAACCAGTGCTTCGTGTCCCTGCCCAAGTAGCACACACACACACACACACACACACACACTTTGAGATATGATTTATATACAACCACACAGGCACTCCTGGGGAAGGCTGGTACAGGTTCACTAGCTGTGCCTCTTCTGTCCAGGCTATAAGGTAGTAATCACTGCCACCAGGACCCTTACTTATCAACTGCTAATAAGGCCATTATCAAAGGGTGTCCAATTATTACTGTGCAATATTATTATCCCGATGGTAAGTGTAACTGAACAGCAAGGCTTATTGGAGTGGCTTAGTACATTATAATTATATATATGCAGTATACTCTAGAGCTTAAATTATCTCTACATAAAACAGCCACAGTTGAAAGGTTAAAAATATTTAATAATAAATAATAAGAGCACAAGACAATACTTCTTACTACACAATGCTAGTCAAGAGTTCAGAGATCACAGGAAAATGCTTAAAATAATACAGTAGAATATTTCTGACATCAGTACAGAAAAACAGCTAGACTAGACTTCCTATTTCCTATCTATATCTAACAGCAAACACAGTTCTAAAATAAACTTACATATAGAGCAAAGAAATGCTGGTGATGTTGTCAGTTCTGAAAACAAATGCCAAATGCTCTGAGTCTCTCTGTCCTTAAATTGATAACACAGTACCACTGACTTATTTCAGATTACATCATTTTTCTCTGGTTCCCAGGCTAACAGAAAGTCAGAGTTTAGCAGCCATTTTGATCTTGCACCTGGTCAGGAAGCTACAGCAATAAAAGACATTATACATGCAAATTCTAGAAACTAACTCTGGTCTCAAAACAAAAGAAATAATCTGCTGGTTCAGACACCATGGCTCTGAGCCCTGAGATAAAAAAAACAGTCATAAAATGATTGACTTATCATCTTTCTTATAGCAGAGTGCACTGTTGTTACATTTTTGCAGTTCAACATCCAATACAATCTTTTCACATTTAGGAGAACAAGCCTGTGGCTTATATTAATATTTACAAATGACAGAATTATCTACAAACTTCTATCTAGCTAGGCTGGCAGTCTTCACATATCTTAACATATGGATTGATGCCTAGTTGAGAGCGTATATCTATTATGGCCAAGCGGGGAATACTGTAAAAGCCTTTGGCCAAGTTAAGGTAGGCAGTGTGCACTGTCTCCCCCTCATCCATGGCTTTGGTGACTGTCAAAGAAGTCAACTAAATGTAACAGACCTGATTCCCCCTTGACAAAGCCAAACTGTGTGTGATTGAACATGTGAAGGTCGCCAATATCCTTGTTAATGAGATTTATGATAATCTGTTCCATGGCCTTGCAGATCAGACTAGTTAGGCTGATGGGTCTATAATGTGCCAGATTGGGGGACACCCCACTCAGCTGGGACAAAGGCGGTATTCGGGCTTTGGTTGAATACAGTGCCTAATGGTGCTGCAGATTCATGCTTGAGGTCATGTAGGCTGCATCTTGCGATGTGATCGGGTCCCATGGTGGCTGTATTCCATGACTTTGACATGGCAATAATGACCTGTTCCCTAGATGTAAGGGGAAGGGGGCAGGTACAGGGGGTGTACTGATGGCGGGACAGGGGGTGAAGCTTTCCCTGACTCTTTCAGGCAGCAAGTATGGTATATCTACAGCACTTGTATATCTGGTGTCCTTGACCACCACTTCTGCGCACACCTGGGTGCTTCTTTTGAGGTTGCAAACATATGTGAAGAAGGAGATATGACCGTCTGTAGTGGATGTCGCAAGTGTGGGCTCGGAGTTTGCTTTGCAAGATTTCAGTAGTGCTCTTATTTGCTTGTTCAGGATAAGGAGACATTGCTTCAAATTGGGCATCTGCTCCTTCTTGGTCTTGGACAGCAATATTTCACTCCTGTTATAGAGTCTATTTATTGCAGATGCCCACCAGACAGGTTTACTTATCCTTGCAGAAAATTATGTAGTCCTGTCGGCTATGCCTGACTCCATGCATCTATACAAATGCATGTATCATACTTTGGTGTATTTGTGGATATTGGTGTCAGTTCCTACAGCGAGGGAGGGGGCTATGAAGCTGTTTATACTATCCCTCAGGAGGCTGTAATCAACTTTAGAGATATTTGTATATCTGACCCTAGCTAGATGGATATTGTGGGAGATGGTGACTGCAAATGTGACCGCTTTATGGTTGGTTTTACCATGGAGGATGATACTGCAGTGGTTACCCATGTTGTTTAATATGAACTCCAAGAGATCTTCATCTTATGTGTGGGTAGCAACTAGCTGTTCCAAGGTGTTTGCACTGCCAAATTCCATGAATCTGTCAGCATTTGTATGCTGGCATGAGTAGTTCTTCCAATATATTTTTGGGTACTTAAAAATCACCCAGGATCAGAGTACAAAGTTGAATCCTGATAGAGTTGAACAGGTCCATATAGGCAGAATGGGCTTCCTGGTCACATGTGGGTGCTGGTAGCTAGCTATGATTTTAATAAGGGTCTTGGTAATGTTAACTTCACCTGGAGTGCCTCCTGTGTGTCTTACTGTTTGACCAGCTTGGAGGTGTGTATGTCTTTCATATATAGTGAAACCCCACGCCCCTTAGCTTTACTGCCCATACCTTGGGATCTGACTGTATGATAGGATGGGTGATGATGTAAGGCTGGGGTGCTTTCTGCAGCTTTCAACCATGTGTCTGTGGCTGCACAGATGTCAGCATTTTCCAAGGTTAGGACTGCTTGCAATGCATGCAGATTCATGTATAGATTCCTAGCGTGTAGCAACATGGCGTTCAGTTTGTGATTTGTTGACAGTTTCTTGTTGGTAGTGTTAACATCATCACTTTTCCTAATAAAGTCACTATGGGGGTGGCAAAAACCATGGCCAGAAGCCTGAAAGCCAGGTCAGACAGATGGAGGCCATCTCTAGCAAAGCATTGTGGTGTGTTTATTATATCATGACAGACTGTCAGGTACTGGATCCCCCTAGAATGGCAGCAGAAACCAAGCCAATTGTTAAGGTCAATCATTTCCTGATTTGTATTGCCGCATCATTCTGGGTGATGGCAGAATGCTACTTAAGGCTAGGGACATACCTGCCTGGGACACATAATCAGTGGACTCAATCATGTCTGACATCATATAATCCAGGGAGGTACGTCTCAGGTCAGGCACACCAACATGGATTATGACAGACTCATAAAAGTACCTGTTGTTGAGAGACAGCAGTGCATATGTGATATGGCAGATTCTGGCATCTGACAGACAAGTAACCATGACCTTCTGCATATACAGCCTGATAAGAGGCACATCTGTCTGTCTCACAATGGAGTCTCCTATGACTAATATACTTGATTTGTGGCAAAGCCTTAGTGGCTGTGGGACACAGATGTGTGGCTATGTGTGGTATGTAATGTGGAGGGCTGTGGAGTTCACGTGTGGTTTTGCCTTGGAGGTCGCCTTTGTTTGGGGATGTTTATGTTGAGGACCACCGCATATGTGCATGTGTGTTGTGTAGGTGTGGGTAGTGTGTGAGATGTACTGATTGTGTGACAACCTTTTCAGTGCCAGATATACGGGGTTGAGAGGGAGAGAGCATGGACTGTAAGTTCCTAATGTCATTGCATCTCTCACAAATTGTGTTCCTTTGTGTTTGTCTATGTACATGAGGCAGTTGCTACCCTGTGTCAAGATGCCCATATCAACCAGACTGGCAGGGGAAACTGTAGGACATTGCCCAGCCATATTTTTCAGAATCTGAAGGAGGAAGGCCAGGGAGACTGAAAGGGTGGGCCTACAGCCTAGGTGCTTAAAACAAACATAGGAGGCTTACACTACCACATACAATGTAGACAGGCTATAAGCAACCAGTAATAGGTGCAACAGAAAAGATGCAGTTGAACACCTTAGAGAACATGCAGCAAGTAGCAGGAAACAGCAGGATGAGGAGGGAAATGCATTATGTATTGCCACTATATTGCTGATAGCCACATGCATACTGTGGTGAGAGATGGCGGGGGTATGATGTGGGGGTTAGGAGAGGATAGTGCTGGAAAATGTGGATGTGCAGGGTATGTACATAATGGAGAGCAATGGATGTGGTCCTATGATGTGTTCCCCTCTTCTTGTCTTTCAGGAGTGATGTACAAATGGAGGAACCCACCTTTTTCTGCAGCTGAGAATGAAGTTATAGTTGACAGTCTCAGATTGCATGATGACATCCTGCTGTCAAGGATTCACCATAATCAGGAACAATGAGCTGCACTGTTGGCAGACTTTATTGCATCAGTAAATCACATTGGGCTACAGGAAAGAAGCTATGAACAGGTCCAATACTGGGCCACTGACATGATAAATGTGGCACAACAAAGGGCCGCAGCTGTGGCCTGGGTCCGTGCTGGCATTGGTGGAGGGCCTACAACACAACAACCACTCCTGACCACAGAGGAGTTCCTGACAAACCTGGGTTCAGGCACCAGCTTGCAAGTATCCATAAACCCATACATCATGGAGGTGGATGGCATAGCTTCCACAGCAGAGGAGTGTCCAAGTAAGCCTCCTGTGGTCATCACTTTAATACTGTAGTAGTCATAGTGGCAGCCTCTGCATACCTGTACATGGATGTCAGGTAAATCTGCATTTGGGGGGGATTTGTAATGCACATTTGTGCAGACATACTCAGAATGTTAGCAATGTGGGCAGTATCACAGTTTGTACTGTATATGTTGATATACACACATATTATTTTGTACCGATGCCACATTTGTGTTTGCTAACAATATCTCTCCCCCACAATTCCATAGGTACATCTGGTGTGGCTGGAGTCCAGCATCCTGTAGCCAGTGAGTGTGAAAATGTTTTGTTATGGCTCATCTATAACCTAGGAATGTTAAAGGCTGCCAGTTTGCTGTGGGCACAACTGTTAATCTTAGCCATAGTACAATACTTATATGTTCAGTTGTGGCAGGGTTAACTGCAGTACATTGAATTTGTAATCACAGTAGCAAATTTGCAGGAGCTGTAACATATTTGCACATATTTTTGTGAAGGTGGATGCAGTCTACTATACAGGGGGCAATAGAATGGTGGAGACAGGTGCACTGTGATTTAGATGAAGGTCCATCACATACACTGACATGTTGTTTATCTCGCAGGTGTATAGTACTGGCAACATTAACCAGACGTAGCTGCACTGCATGTTGTTAAGGGTCTGTCTTGTCTCTGTCTGTTGTGGTCTGCTTGTGTGTTGTGCATGGGATCACTAATAAGGTGTGGTATGTATAATGCAGTTATGGTAACTCACCTGTATGTTTGTGCGTGTGGATCAGCAGACATAATAGTGCATGTGTTAATGTAGTCATGTTGTCTTCCTCTTCACAGGTCACCTTGGGGGTTAAAGTCTGTCCCCCTCACAACCTGATGTCAGTGTTTCTTCGGACTCTGATGATAGTGATGGCCATAGTAAGGCACAGGTGAGGTTGTTGGGGGCTGAATCTGTCCCATGGGTTGGCATCTCACTTCCTCCCCCAGTGTCACCTCACACAGACAGTATGCTCACATATACCCAGTCCCCTGTGGCCACAGATATTGGACAGTCAGAGGGTGGTGGCATTGAACAGGAGAGTGTGGTGACTATGGCATATGTGGCTCAGGGGCGGCCCGTGCTATCGGACTGCCGGACTCCAGCCCCCGCAAACCAAAAAGAACTCAAAAAAATAAAAAAAAAAGTTTTAAATTTCACGGACTACGCGCATGCGCAGTAGACCAGAGTACTGGTCTACTGTATGCACATGCTCATGGCAGTCTGGCAGGACTGATAGGGAAATGCAAGGAGACATCTGTGCACTTTAAAGTGCACAGACACGCTGGGATTATACAGTGCGGCTGGACTGCAACACGAGCAGCAGGAATGGGAGCTGCAGTCTCGTCAGGAAAGGGTTTTGGATGCGATCTACTCTCGCGAGTCGTTGGAGTATTGCGCAGGAAGGGGTTTGGATCTAACAGAAGAGGACAGGTAAGTGTTGAATATGTGGTGCTTGTGAAACTGGTTAGTATGGACAACAGGTGTGTGTGTGTGTGTAAATGCCCCAGGTGCTCATGGTGGTGTGGTAGGGAATACCTCAGGCTTGAACCCTGTACCCTGTATGCAGGTGTTAAAGACTTGAGTTCCCTACCCACCACCATTTGTAAAAAAATTGCGGATTTTTGCCTCATATTTTATCTGATCTGTTCCTCATAATATCTGTGGTTTGTAAATATTGCAATGCTTGATATTTGATGGTGAAGTAGTAGCATTGTTGCCTCACAGCTGCAGGTTCTCAG
Source organism: Protopterus annectens (assembly GCF_019279795.1). Taxonomy (NCBI): domain Eukaryota; kingdom Metazoa; phylum Chordata; order Ceratodontiformes; family Protopteridae; genus Protopterus; species Protopterus annectens. The sequence continues at coordinate 1,045,077,256 of NC_056743.1, read as the reverse complement.
GTTTGATTCTTGGCTGGGGTTCCTTCTTTGTGGGGTCTGTATCTTCTCCCTGTGTTTGTGTGGGGTTTGCTTTTATTTGATGGTGCACTGGTAGCATTGTTGCCTCACAGCTGCAGGTTCTCAGGTTTGATTCTTGGCTGGGGTTCCTTCTTTGTGGGGTCTGTATCTTCTTTCTGTGTTTGTGTGGGTTTGCGTTTGTGTCCTCCCATGTTACAAAGACATGTCTGCATTATTTTTTTCCTGGACCTCTGCTGAAAATTGTTTTTTTGTTCCAAGTCAGACTGTCCTGATTAACAAATGTTAAATAAAATTGACAGGCATTTGAATTTCAGACTTCAGGTTTCTGAATGTTTAACTTCTTACATATTTGATGGTGCAGTGGCAGTATTGTTGCCTCAGAGTCACAGCTATAGGATTTGTGGTTTGATTCTTGGCTGGGGTGCCTTCTTTGTGGAGTCTGCATCTTATCTCTGTGTTTGTGTGGATTTGCTCTGGTGTCCTGCCATTTTACAAAGACGTGTCTACAGTATTTCTCCCTGGGCCTCTGCTGAAAATTGTTTTGTTCCATCACAAGTAAAATTGACAGGCATTTGAATTTCAGACTTCATAGTCTTCAGAAAATACATAGTAAAACAACTTTTTATTCTAGCAATAAATATATAGTAACACAACCTTTTATTATAGCAATTTTTTAAGTTTATAAGGTGACTATTTGAAATGTTTCCTTATTTTTGGGACTGTAATACCCTGTTAGTGGCTTTGTCCAGTTTTTTTGTGCTAAGGTTGACAGCTATGGCAAGAACTGAATTCACTGAATGTTTGAGGGCTGCATTCCCTCATTACTGGGTTTGTCCAGGTGTTTTGTGCTAAGAGGTTGACAACTATGGTGAGAACTGAATTCATTAAATGATAGCCATTTAAGTTTCAGTCTTCCTCTCGTTCACAAAACAGCTGATTTGGCGTAGTGGTATGTTGCTCCTGACTGTTTTGCACAGGGACCTTGTCTGTAAAATGTACGGTGGTAACACAACATTTTTCTTTCACAAAGCAGGTGATTTGGCATAGTGGTATGTTCTGACTCTTTTTTTGCACAGGGACTTTGGCAGTAAAATGTATGGTGGTACCGTGGTAACACAGCATTTTATTCTAGCAGCTTTCCAAGATTATACAAGCAATGTTTAATGTGTCCCTGGTTTTGCCCTTTAGACCCACCCCAATAAATTTGGCTTTTTCCAGACTTCTTGTGCTGCGAAGTTGAGATGCAGTTGAGTATTGAGTAGATTTTACAAGGAGCTGAGAGCTGCAGGGGAAGAGAAGTTTAGTGCTAATAGCACACCAGGCTGTGTGCTTGCTTTTGATGCAGAAGGTTGTTGGTTCTACTCCCATAAGGGGTGAATGCTGCCGTACTGAAAGTTAAGATACTAATTATGAGCCTGTTATCAGTTTGCCATCCATTTCCTATTGCAATATTACTAGCTTATTTTTAATGTAATTTAGGCAATTTATTCCACAGGGGCATCAGACACTTTATTGTTCGATGAAACCATGAAATATAAAGGTGATTGCTAGCACCAACCTCTTCATTACAGATTTATTTAATGTGGAATTATTTAGATGACTTTTTTACTACTTCAGAGATTGTGCATATTTACTGATAATGGTGGACTGTAGAATTGTGCATATTTACTGATAATAGTGGACTGTAGAAGTTTGAGTAGACTTTTATGATGGAAATGTTCTGAATTGGACAGTTTTGTTTCATTGTTTACTGGAAAAATGTTCAAAGCAATAGGAAGGTGTATCAAAGAACACATGTGTTTCATATGCAAGGGGCCTATGATTTGAAAACAGCCCAGAATTATTTTTTATCTGCCACGAGTAAAATGTATTTTCTTTGAATGTGGATTTTAATGTTGTTTCAGTGAATGTGAGTTTCAAGGGCAGAGAAGGTTTAATGCCAAGTTTGTTTAGCAGATGTCTTAGTGTTTCTGCTGTAAAATGCAAAAATAAAACTTTCAAATGAAGTTCAAATCATCATAGAAGTAAATCAGTATGCACATTAGTGTTTATGGTAAATGGAGTGAAATAGCAAAGTAATGGATCATTGGAATGGCTGCAGGGAGGCTCCATTCGACCAGGGTTTTGTGAGGGGGAAGGGCGGCAAACTTAGACAGCCCCAGCTGAACCATACCTACCAACTGTCCAGATTTTCAAAGAATGAATAGATTTTTTGCTTCTTATTTTTGATTTGTTCCTCATAAAAAAATGTGGTTTTCTGGCAAATCATTTAGGAATTAAGTCACTAAATAATGACACACCTAGTTTCAGACTTCATAACCTTCAGAAAAATCCATGCTAAAGTAAGACCTGTTCTATCAACTGTCCCAGTTTATAGAAGAGCATTTTAGTACTGTTTATATGTTCCCCAATATATTTGGCCTTGTCCAGATTTATGTCCCAGTTTATACAAGAGCAATTTTTAGTACTGTTTATATGTTCCCCAATATATCTGGCCTTGTCCAGATTTATTGCATTAACAGGTTGAGAGGTACATGCAAATAAATTGCTTTATAGAATTAGGCATAGCCAAACCTCTGAACTGTCCCTGATTTTGACTCAAAATGTTGCTCTTCCCCTAATGATCCCTCCATAAAATAGCAATTTTGGAAGAAAACATGGAGGGTTTATAATTAAGAAATAACTGTAATAATCAGATTACTTTTATTTCAGAAATGCATGTAGATTATTTTATTTTGTCAGCTGCTCAAGTTAGCAGTACTAATATTAAAGTGTCCCTTCTTTGGCAGGTTCCCAGCTGTATTGTGTTGCTATTTTATATTTTACATCACATTTGTTGGTCCATTTTCATAAAATTGTGTTTTTGGCAAATTAGTGACAAATAATTAAAGACTGAAGTTAGAAAATAATGACAGACATTTGAGTTTCAGATTTCATACCATTCAGAAAATTCATACTAATGCAAGACCTCTATTAGCTTTCTAATGTTATAAGAGCGATATTTTAAAAATTGTCCTTATTTTTGGGCCTTTGTCCCATTTCTTTGTATGGCTTTGTCCAGATTTCTTGCTCTGAGGTTGAGAGGTATGACAAATGTGTCAGGGCCATCACAAGTCAGCTAGAGACATTTCAAACTGTGACATACTTGTTACACCCCACTCCCCCATGTAGTGACTCTGGATGTGTCGAAGCAAGGCAAGGAGTAGTTATGCAGTGTAAATGTGCAGAGAATCCCACCCATCCAAGGTAGACACAAGTACTAGAGTGGCTTTTTATCTGTCCTTGATTTTTGCAGAATGGTCTGGTTTCTGTCATATTTTTTGTACTGTTGATTTATGCTTATTACTCAAAGTGCCTGTTGTTCTGTGTTTAAGTAGCAATACTTTAATGACCATCAGGTAATCTTGGCTGAGATTGCAAGATTCAAGTAAGCTTTAATAAGCATACTGTTAAAGAATTGCCAACATTGAAAGCCTTTCTGTTGCCATGTAGAGAATACTTAACTAGATAATGTATAAGCCTTGGGTATTGAAATGCATATGCCAGTATTTGTAATAAAGGACAGAATTACATTATTTTAAGAGTCTCATTACACTTGGAGACTTACAGACAGTCATCTCTGCAGGCTTTAACCATAAACCGAATGCCAATCGCACGGTCTATAACCTGTACAGTAATCCTTTTAAGCAATGTATCTTGAGCTTATTTCTTGTTTGCTTTTCATTTTTTACTTTGATCATGTTTTCCCCATGAAACAAGTAGATGTCAGGCAGCACGTCTTTTTGGATAAGAAACATTTTTACAAGTGGGGGCATCAGAGATTTCTACTTTCAGCATGTTACTTGTTACTTTAATAAAGCTGAATATAAATTATTAGAACGGCAGTGCAAGAAGTGGTTTGAGTTGAGTGCTGCTTGTTTTTCTTATACTTGATTTTGACTGGCATTCCATTAATGTATTTAAAAAAAAGTAATTTATTTTTTCATGCCTCACAACCTTTTTGTTTCCATCTAGATATTAAGCTGTCATGCAGCCAATGCATTGAAATATTTTTATTCTTCTACACTTCATTTTGTCTTGATTGGACTCTCATGACAACTGTTTGGCACCCAGTGCAGTATATTTAGTTTTTGAGGTTTGCTACTACAGGTGTTTGTGTGTGAGGGAATACCTCAGGCTTGAACCCTGTACCTTGTATGCAGGTGTTAAAGACCTTAATTCCCACCATTTGTGGAAAAAAAACTGCAGATTTTTGCCTCATGTTTGATCTGATCTGTTCCTCATAATATCTGTGGTTTGTAAATGTTGCAATGCTTGATATTTGATGGGGCAGTTGTAGCATTGTTGCCTCACAGCTGCAGGTTCTCAGGTTTGCTTCTTGGCTGGGGTGCCTTCTTTGTGGGGTCTTTATCTTCTCCCTGTGTTTGTGTGGGTTTGCTTTTGTGTCCTCCCATGTTACAAAGACATATCTGCATTATTTCTTCCTGGGCCTCTGCCGAAAATTGTTTTTTTGTTCCAAGTCAGACTGTCCTGATTAACAAATGTTAAATAAAATTGACAGGCATTTGAATTTCAGACTTCAGGAATCTGAATGTTTAAGTCCTTGCATATTTGATGGTGCAGTGGTAGTATTGTTGCCTCACAGCTATAGGTTTTCTGGTTTGATTCTTGGCTGGGGTGCCTTCTGTGTGGAGTCTGCATCTCCTCCCTGTGTTTGTGTGGATTTGCTCTGGTGCCCTGTCATTTTACAAAGACGTGTCTGCAGTATTTCTCCCTGGGTCTCTGCTGAAAATTTTTATTCTGTCAGCAGTAAAATTGACAGGCATTTGAATTTCAGACTTCATGTTCTTCAAAAAATACACAGTAACACAACCGTAACACAACCTTTTATTCTAGCAATTTTCTAAGTTTATAAGATGAATATTTGAAATGTGTCCCTATTTTTGGGACTGTATTCCCTCATTATTGGCTTTGTCCAGGTTTTTTGTGCTAAGGTTGACAGCTTTGGTAAGAACTGAATTCACTGAATGTTTGAGGGCTGTATTCCCTCATTACTGGGTTTGTCCAGGTGTTTTGTACTAAGAGGTTAACAGCTATGGTGAGAACTGAATTCACTAGATGATAGCCATTTAAGTTTCAGTCTTCCTCTTTTACAAAGCAGCTGATTTGGCGTAGTGGTATGTTGCTCTGTTTTGCACAGGGAGCTTGGCAGTAAAATGTATGGTTCTAGCAACTTTCCAAGATTATACAAGCAATGTTTGTGTCCCTGGTTTTTGGGCTTTTGACCCCCCCCCCCCCAATACATTTTGGCTTTTTCCAGTTTTCTTGTGCTGCGATGTTGAGTATTGAGTAGACTTTACAAGGAGCTGAGAGCTGCAGGGGAACAGAAGTTTAGTGCTGCTTAAGTGAAGTCGGTTTACCTTGTTAATAGCACAAGTTGTGCACTTACCTTTGATACAACAGGATGTGGGTTCTACTCCCACAAGGGGTGGATGCTGCTGTATTGAGAATGTTCTCCTTGGTGAAAATACTAACTATGAGTCTGTTATCAGCTTGCCATCCATCTCTTGCAATATTACTAGTTTATCATTTTTTTTATGTAATATAGCCAATTTATTCCTGAGGGGCAACAGGCACTTTATTTTTCAATGAAACCATGAAATATAAAGGTGTTTGCTAGCAGCAACCTCTTCATTAGTTACAGATTTCTTTAATGTGGAATTATTTAGATGACTTTTACTTCTTCAGAGAGAGTGCATATTTACTGATAATGGACTGTAGATTTGTGCATATTTACTGATAACGGTGGACTGTAGAATTGTGCATATTTACTGATAATGGTGGACTGGAAGTCTGAGTAGACTTTTATGATAAATGTTCTGAACTGGGCAGTTTTGTCATTATGGGTGCATGCATTTTGTTTCATTGCTTACTGGAAAAATGTTCAAAACAAATTTAAAATGCCCTCTAACAACTGTAATATATTGTACAAGGAATATAATTTAGTACAATGAGGAAGGTGTATCAAAGAGCACATGTATGTTTCATATGCAAGGGGCCTATGATTTGAAAACAGCCCAAAATTAATCTTTATCTGCCACTGGCAAAATGTATTTTCTTTGAATGTGGGTTTCAATGCTGTTTCAATGAATGTGAGTTTCAAGGGCAGAGAAGTTTTAATGCTAAGTTTTCATTGTGAGACTGCATTGCTTTGTTTAGCAGATGACTTAGTGTTTGTGCTGTAAAATACAAAATAAAACTTTCAAATGAAGTCCAACTCCTCATACAAGTAAAGCAATATGCACATTAGTGTTTATGGTAAATGGAGTGAAATAGCCAAGTAATGGTTCATTGAAATGGCTGCAGAGGCTCCATTCAACCGTGATTTTGTCAGGGGGGAAGGGCAGCAAAATCAGACAGGCCCAGCTGAACTATACCTCCCAACTGTCCAGATTTTCAAAGAATGAATAGATTTTTGCTTCTTATTTTTGGTTTGTTCTTCATAAAATTTGTAGTTTTCTGGCAAATCATTTAGAAATTAAGTCACTAAATAATGATACACTGAGTTTCAGACTTCATAACCTTCAGAAAAATGCATGCAAAAGTAAGAACTGTTATTCTATCAACTGTCTCAATTTCTACAAAAGCAATTTTTAGTACTGTTTATATGTTGCCCCAGTACATTTGGCCTTGTTCAGATTTACTGCATTAACAGGTTGAGAGGTACATGCAAATAAATTGCTTTATAGAATTAGGCATAGCCAACCTCTCAACTGTCTCCGATTTTGGCTTAAAATGTTGCTTTTCCCCTAATAATCCCTCCATAAAATAGCAATTTTGGAAGAAAACATGGAGGGTTTACAATTAAGAAATAACTGTAATAATCAAAGTTATAGATTACTTGAAATGCATGTAGATTCTTTTATTTTGTCAGCTGCTCAAGTTAGCAGTACTAATATTAAAGTGTCCCTTCTTTGACAGGTTCCCAACTGTATTGTGTGGCTATTTTATATTTTTGCATCACATTTGGTCCATTTTTCATAAAATTGTGTTTTTGGCAAATTAGTGACAAATCACTAAAGACTGAAGTTAGAAAATAATGACAGACATTTGAGTTTCAGATTTTATACCCTTCAGAAAAGTCATACTAATGCAAGACCTATTCTATTATCTTTCTAAGTTTATTAGAGCAATATTTAAAAATTGTCCTTATTTGTGGGCATTTGTCCCACTTCTGTGTATGGCTTTGTCCAGATTTCTTGCTCTGAGGTTGAGAGGTATGACACATGTCAGGGCCATCACAGTCAGCCAGAAACATTTCAAATTGTGACATACTTGTTGCACCCCACTCCACCATGTACTGACTCTGGATGTGTCCAAGCAAGGCAAGGAGTAGTTATGCAGTGTAAATGTGCAGTGTGCCCCCCCCCATCCAAGGTAGACACAAGTACTACAGTGGCTTTTCATCTGTCCTTGATTTTGCAGAAAGGTCTGGTTTCTGTCATATTTTTGTACTGTTGATTTATGCTTATTACTCAAAGTGCCTGTTGCTCTGTGTTTAATGTAAGCTTGTCTGAGATCGTAAGATGCAAATAAGCTTTAATAAGCATACTGTTAAAGAATTGCCAACATTGAAAGCCTTTCTGTTGTTGCCATGCAGAGAATACTTGACTAGATAATGTATAAGCCTTGGGTATTAAAGGACAGGATTCCATTATTTTAAAAAGCTCATTACACTTGTTGGAGACTTCCAGTCAACTCTACAGACTTTACCCGTAAACTAAACAGAATGCCAGTCATGTGTGGTCCAAAACCTGTACAGTAATCCTTTAAGCAATGTATCTTGAGCTTGTTTCTTGTTTGCTTTTCATTTTTTACTTACATGTTTCCCCCATGAAACAAGTAGATAGTTGTCAGACAGCAGGTCTTTTTTGGATAAGAAACATTTTTACAAGTGGGGGCATCACAGAGATTTCTACTTTCAGCATGTTACTTGGAACTTTAATAAAGCTGAATATAAATTATAATTAGAACTGCAGTGCAAGGAGAAGTGGTTTGAGTTGAGTGCTTTTGGTTTTGCTTGTACTTGATTTTGACTGGCATTCCAGTAATGTATTTAAAAAGTAATTTATTTTTTCATGCCTCACAACCTTTTGTTTCCATCTAAATATTAAGTAAGCTGTCATGCAGCCAATGCATTGAAATATTTTTATTCTTCTACACTTATTTTTGTCTTGATTGGACTCTCATAATGATGGTTTGCCACCCAGGGCAGTGTATTTAATTAAAGTTAGTTTTTGTAGTTTTGAGCATAGCTCCTCCCCTTTCTGGTTGGCCACACCCCTTCCCCTTGACCCCACCCATTCAGCTGTCTCCTGCAGCCCCCCTTTGATTTGAAGTCACCAGCCACCACTGATGTGGCTGTAGAAACTATCCATAGCCAGAGAGCTGGCAAGGGTGCTCAAAGAAGGACTGCTGCCCATCCACCACCTGTCACAGGTGTCTCATCACAAGTCACTTGATGCATATTTCGGTACATCATGGAAGCACAGGCATGTTCTGAACACAACACCAGATGGATGCTCAGGATCATGGATGCATCATTGTCTGGCTTCCATGATGCCATCCACAACATTGGTGATGCCAGATGGTGGGGTAAGACATTGTCAGTCTTTAACCGTGCATTGTCTGTGCTATAACATGTGGTGGGAGTAGGGCATCAGAAACATGGATGTAGCTCAGCACCAATATCAGCTGAGAGGCCACGTGGTCATGCACAGTCACTTTCCCGTAGTGGGTGTACCACCAGCACTACAGAAGGGAGGGTGCTGTCCACACCACGACATGGTAGGCTATGAGCACATGGTCCTGGGTGGTCCCATGAGGGACATGGACCCAGCAGACACCAGTCACTGTCAACAAGTAGTACTGCATCTGACCCTGGGCATGGTGGTGCCAGTGCTACTTCTGGCAGAGCCAGTTCCCATGTTCATGGCCGGAGAAGGTGAACTGTACATTTTGACATGTACAGTCTACAGCTGTCCAACATACCCTCATGTAGGGCTAGCACATGGCTTGACTGTGTACGTGCACACACACATCACTGTCACATGCAGGTCACCAACAGACACACACAGCCTCTCAACATGGCCCAGCTGACCAGCAATCCTCCAGACACACACACACAATGTCAACTGTGTGGCACAGCCTAGGCCTTTGGCAAACCCACACCACACCCTGTGCATGTGATGACACTTGTGCCACATTACTATCATCTATACCATCAATGCAGGGACATGCAAATATGTGTCTGATGTACAGGGTGACTATAATACATTTAATGACAGTTTGTAGTGCGGCAGTAGTAGTGCCCTATAAGGAGGTGTCTGCTGGCATGTATCATGAGTACACATCAAAGTATATGTACCTTTGTTCCATGATGCTGCATTGGTGGTAATATTGCTGACTGACTGTTGTCTCCCACACCTTTTTCTTTTTCTGTTCCATGGGTCTGTATGTCTATGCTGTGGAGAGCTGGTGCCAATACATCTGCTCAGGATGGCATGGTGGAAACGCAGAAATGTGACTTTGTCAAGGTTCGGCTGTATATGTGCATTGTTACCTAGATGCATATGTGTAGAACAGTGTGTCAGGGAGAATGGGGGCAGACAGCATAATCTTACATGCATACCCCGTGACACAGCATGCTACTCTTGATACATGTCACCTGGGAATTCACTAAGATCACAGGTTCATAAGATCATAAGAGGTTACTAGAGTAATGGCCCTGGGGTCTCAAGTCTAGCCATTAGTTTATCCCCAGAAAGAAACATCAGGCAGCACCTGTTGCCCCTGTCAATGAGAGACACAGGTGGGACCCTGGGACATAATTGTGGTTTACCATCCACTCATCACAGTTGAGCTTGAAGAGGGTTAGTTTGGTATGATGTTTGACGTGTGTGGGAAGTGTATTGCTGAGACAGAGCAGCCTCTAGGAGACAAACCTGTCTCTCCAGCAGGTTGTGTTGATGTCGCATATTAGATTCAGGCCTGTCATACAGGTAATGCGTGAGGAGTTAGACTTACGGATATGGGGCAGCTGTAGTAGGGCAGGGCCCAACATTGCCTCATAGGAGTGACACAGCCCACCTCTGAGCAAACTGTCCGATACCGAGTGGGGCAACAGTGATTTGAGCCTGTCTGCATGGGACAGGTGTTGGAGGCCATGGATTACCTTTGTGAGATATTTCTGTGGCCTTTCCAGTTGGTGTGGATGTCTGGATAGGTACATACCAAATGGGGTGTTGTAGTAAAATATTGGTCTATGGAGTGAGGACTATAGAGAGGTAATGATCACCTTCAATCCCTTTACCTATGAGATGAACCATGTACAAGGTTTTTCTGACCACTACTGTTACATGATGGTTGAATGCGAAATTGTTATCAACCTGAATGCCCAGGTATCTCAACACAGGTTGTGTGTTTAGGGGGTTGCTGTTGATGTGGTAGACAGTGGGGCCGTGTCTTTGCAAAATGATATGATGATAGAGTTTTTGCATTTAGCTTGAGTCCAGGACCTTGGCACTAGTCCGAAGTTGATATAAGACCCTCTTGCAGTATGTTAACATCATCTGGGGAGTCAGTGACAGACAGCACCCAACTTACAGTCATCCACAAACTTGGTCAGTACCTACAAATGTAGGTAGTGGTGGGTAGCATTCATGCCTAGATACATGTGGGTTATTTAGGGGCAGCAGCTACTCACAGGGCATCAAAATGTATACATATTGCACACACATAGGCAAGACAGATGAGGGTTGCCATGTTATCAAATGCCCAATGTGAAACACTTTTTGTAGTAATGTGAGAGCTGGCAGGACAACCCATACCCTTGGCAAGTGCAAAGGACAGAAGCTCACTTTTGTTGACAATATAAAAGCTTATGTTTGTAGCATTTGCCTAGATTATGCTATTTCTCATAACATTTAGGTGTTTGTGATGTAAAATTACTGTTTTATGCAACTATAAGAATAATGTAGGAAATGTTTATTGTCCTACATTCTTGGGACATTTGTATTGTTTCAGTTGTTTTTACAGGATACACCTGGCCAAACATGGACACACATGCAAACTGTCCTTGCTGAGAATAGAACCCCTACCTGTCTAGGTGCATAGTATAGTGCTACATACATATTGCATGCACCATGGAGCTTATGTGTTTTTGGAGTGTCTGCCACTACTGTTCAGGTGGATGGCATCTGCAGATACTGTAAAGGTTGCCAATGGGAGGGGGTTAACAGGTTTGCACAAGCCCTTAAAATTGTCTAACCAATGAACACACACAGGTAAGGCAGCCACACTGCTACAAGGGGATACCCTTACACACACATACACTCACAGAGTTACCAATTTTTGAGAGTAGAACCCTTACCTATCTAGTTATATACACTATACTATTACATACTTATCGCATGTTCCATGGAGCTTATGTGTCTGAAGACTCTCTAACTGTGCTTCTAAGGTGGATGGCATTAGCAGGCCCTAAAAAGTAAGACAATGTGGGGGTTAACAGGTAGAGACGGGCCTTAAAATGTATAAGCATTGTAGACACATAGGCAAGATAGACACACTGCTGCAAGGGGATATACTTACCCACACACACTCACAGAGTTGCTGTTGTTGGGATTAGAACCCCTATCTATCTAGATGCATATACTATAGTACTGTATATTTATTGCATGTGCCACTGTGTTCATGTGCTTGTAGAGTGTCTAACTGTACTTCTAAGGTGCATGACATCAGCAGGCCCTGTAAAGTAAGCCAATGTGGGGGTTAACAGGTAGGCATGGGCCTTAAAATGTATTAGCATTGCACACACACATAGGCAAGACAGACACACTGCTGCGAGGGTATAGATTTATGCACACACACATTCACAGAGTTGCCATTGTTGGGATTATAACCCCTACCTATCTAGTTGTATAGAGTATAGTGCTACATACATATTGCATGCACCACCAAACTTATGTATTTGGAGAGTGTCTGCCACTGCTGTTGTGGTGGATGACATCAGTAGCTGTTGAAAGGGAGGCCAGTGTTGTGGAGGAAACTAGTCACCATAAAATGGTCAACCATTGCACAGACATAGGCCTGTTGGGTGTGTGCATACTGCTGTATGTGGAATATCTACAGAAACCCTACCTACCTACTAATATACACAACAGCTCCCTGCACTAGTTGCATGCACCACTGGCAACAATTGATGTGCAACTTGCTGTAGCACTACATCACTCTATACCTTTTTGTGTGTGTGTGTGTGTGTGTCTCTCTCTCTCTCTCTCCCCCATTTCGCTCTCTCTCTCTCTATATATATATATGCATATATATGTATATATGCATATATATATATATATATATATATATATATATATATATATATATATATATATATATATTACCTATATGTATGTATCTATATACAACTCTACAGATACATATATATCTTATATGTGCCACATGCTGATAAATAAGGGTAATCATGTCTGATGGTGATAGGGAGAAACAGTTAGGTATACATAGCTGTCTGTATGCACAGAGATATATTGGAATCACAGTTCTATAGGCAGATGAAGCTTTAGATATGGGCTGAAAATAGCTAAGTGTAGGAGCATGCCCAATGTGACTGTCAGTTCTTACAAGGGGACTCCAATCCAGACCTACCTGTACTTCAGTGCATGAGTTTGTGTGCTACAGCCAATTGGCTGCTGCTCCAGATTACACAGTCTAGCACCTCCCTGATATAATGCCCAAGGGATTTCCCAGCTGTGTGCTGGCCATAATATCTGACTCATACCAAGGGTGTGTGCAGATTGTATTAGACTGAATAGGGTTTCATCATATGTCTGGTATGCTTTATATAGCAATGTGATTTCCTGTTACAACAGTGACACATCATTATAGATTGACATGAGGAACTGCTGACAGACATTTGAGTTACTGACTCCATACACAGCAGGCGACCCATGCGACTGCATGACCTGTTCTACTCTGCACTTTCTACATTTGTTTGACCAGTAGTTCATCCTTCTCCTTATATGTGGGCCTTTGTCCTGCACCTCTTCCTGGCTTTGTCCACAGTTGCAGCTCTATTTAGTTGTACATATGCTGTGAGTGGGGTACAAGATGTAACACCACACATAGGGTTATAGACTTCACACCTCCGACTGTACCTGTTTTGCAGGATGTCCAGCCTTGCACCCTATATGACTGCTCTAGTCCTCAGACAGTTTGTGTTGTATTGGTATTATAATGCTACATGGTGCCAATACCTCTCAACCTCTTAGAGCAAGAAATCTGGACAAAGCCATATATAAAAGTGGGACACAGGCCCAAAAATAGGGACATTTTTTTAATATTGCTTTTACAAACTTAGACAGAGTTGCCTGAGTAGTGGTGAGGGGGTGACAGTAACCATCTTCCATGTTTTAGATAGACATCTGCACAATACATAGCTAAATCTAATCAACTCCAATGTCCTAAAACCTTGAAACAAGGTTATGATTCAGTGGGGGGTGGATGTGCTTAAGCTATGGCAAACACAAGTTGTGAAATCCCACTTCACTGAATCTTTTATTTTATTTTATTTCTCTTTATTTACTAGAGTAATGCACTGAACCATTGGGGACCTTTTTCTGACATAGCCTGGGCACAAAGAAACTAACATACATAATTGTAATAGCCATTTTGACAGCAGATATATTAATTCCAATTAATCTAGGAGACATTTGATTATCTAGTAAAAATATACTCAAATGCATTGCATTGCAGACATTATTTACAGTATTTTTAGACCTAAAGATGGCAGGAAGTTGTTGTGTTAGTTATTTACTGTTGCACTGGAGATTGTTTTCATGGCATTTTAAGATTAGGGCATTATTAGAGGATACCAAAGGTTATATCTCAGACTTCTACATAAGAGAAATAGTGCAGTTTTATAAATTTAAATGGGAAGGAACAGGATAACTGACATGAGTGCTTTTTTTGGAGAAAATTAATTTATTTTTGGAGGACCAGGCACTAATGGTCATAGCGAGTGAAAGGCGGATGGACCTGCAGATTCTGCTAGTTGCTCTTGATAAACAGAGATTTTTGCAGGGACAGGAGCATTTAGTAGGTGCCCACAATCAAGCTGTATTAATGTGTTAATAGAGTGCCAGCATACTAAATCCAGAGTGGGTATAGATAAAGTGGGTAATTATCTGTGTCCAAAGAAGTAGGTGTTAAGTGTAGATAAATGAGGTTTGGCAACAAACCATTTTGTCCAGGGACATCTTCTGTATTGGGTTAGAGAAATATATTAGTGAGAGGTAAGAGGGTGGGGGGATGAAAGGGTTAAATGGAAGGAGGGTTGATTAGGAAGAAATGAGGTAAGGGGTGGGGACGGGCTTAAGGGGGTTAGGCAAGACCAGCTGGGTAAGGAATCACATTTGGCGTGAACTTGCTATGGCAGGTTATACGTCCGTGACGACCTGTTGGTACTGGTATGGACAGGTAGGCCTTGGAATAGTTGTGCAGGAAAGAGGTGGGTAATGCTTACTAACAAGGGTTATGGTACACTTGGATGGGTCTGTGCCAATTAGTAATGAATTCCAAGTTTATTATTCAGTGTGGTTGCTTGTGGGTGGAATAAGTTTGTAATGCTGTTAGTTTCAGAATGGGTGATATGGCAGGGGGCCTCTTCCCTTTAAGGGAGAAACCTTGTGAGGCAGGAATACTCGTGAACAACCTTGTGATGTGTGGTGAGTAAGGAGGTAGTTTGTCTCGGGAAGGACCTCTTTATTACTAAAAAAAAAAAAAAAAAAAATCCGGGAAGAAAAGAAAGGAAAGGAAAAGTGAGGATAGGGCAGTACTGGTCATTGAGGATTGCCTAGGTAGGATTAAAAGTAAACAGGATGTAAATTACATGCTCCAAGAATGCATTTTAGATGGCAGAGGGGAAGCTTTGAATAAATGGCATGTCTTCATCTATTGGCAGTTTCAGCATGATCGGCTGTTACGCTGCCCCCCCTTTCTTTTTGCTGTCTCCTCAATGAAGTAGTCCTTGCTTTAGGTTACTCTGGCCATGTTTAAGGTTGTTTATTTTCTGTTATGTCGAAGTGGTTAAAAAAACAAAACAAAAGGAGAGAGATGGTTGTGTGGGTGTGTTACAATTGAGCCACAAAGGGTTTCGCGGGCTACGGGATCTCTAGCTGAGTGGGTCTTTCTGCACATGTAAGATGCAGTAATAACTATTGCAAACAGGATAGGGTAATTCATACCCTTCAACTGTCCTGTCTGCGCAAAGTTTTCATTTGTTTCACCAAATGCTGTGTTTACTTGGGGTTTTCCTGTGTTTCCCATTGGCAGTCCTGTTAGTTCCTCATCAGTGCCGGCCCTTCTTCCTGTGTACCAATTGCTTTTGCAGTCTTGAAAGGCTTGTGTCGGGGGGGAGCCTGCATGCTGTATTTACTTGGGGCTTCTATAAAAAAAAAAAAAGTACATTAGCTATGCGATTTCATGTTGGGTGACATCTGCTGGTGGTTTTCACCTATTTATTTGCTGTTCTCAGCTCATTACTGTTGGTGGTTTTGTGATCTTTACTCAGGCTTGGGATTCTCTAGAGTGTCAATCTACCAGGCTCAGTTTGAGGTATTTTCCTCAGGGAAGCCCTGAATGGTTTTCGGGGAGTCTGAGCATGTCATTGTGATTGTTTTGTGCCATGCACGCTCGATGGCTGTGACTGGGTAGGGCGGAGATTCAAGAAGAGTACAGTAAATTCTGAGCTTTGTACTACTTTTATGGTTCACCTCGGATTGCTAGAGGGTGATTACAGTTGCAGTTCAGAAGAGGCTTGCCAGGTTCTGTAAGAGCAGTTAAGGGGTTTTATGGGCTTTCATAAATTTTGCCATCACTGCACATGCCTGTGTTATCTTATGGTTAAAATTACAGAGCATGGGAAATGGGAGGTAAGCAGTAGCAGTTTTAAGTACTTTCAGTTATCTGTATGTTTACCTTTCAGTGCTTGGGCATAGTAGCTGCGAACTCTTGGGTTTCTAGTATGATTAAAGTCCATGACATTAGTATTCAGTCAATCTGTCATCTCCGCAAGCACATTGTCACTTAACTGCACTTTTGGGGGTAAGACTGGATTTCTGATGGCATCCAAAGATGGTCGTTGCAGCGATTGCTTCTCTTGGGATTTTGTGATTGTGTGATGCAGCATTGTGAAAGCAGGTGGGTTGAGGTATGTAGAAAACGAGATAGGGACAAGAAAGGAAAAGGCAATTTTGGCTTGCTAAAAACATATATACAGCCCCTGCGCAGGCATTTGGGATATGGTGGTTTGTTACTGGTTGCTGAGTCTGTCATTAACCGTTAAGGAATGGGTGCTTGTTTTGGTGTTCGTCTCCTTCTAGATATGCTGTAGCTTTTGGAACAGTGATTTTCATGACAGCTGTTTTGTTTCTTTGTTAGAGCTGTGTAGGTGTGCCCATCGTTGAATGGGGGAGGGAGAGAGTTGCTTAGACTGAATTTTGAGGCGAGAATTTTTGGACTGATGTTTTCTCTGGTGGCTGACAGTGCGAGTGCTGCTGTGGGTGTCCTGGTGGGGGGGTGGAGTCGCAGACCAATCTCCTGGTTGCCTTTGGCCTTAATACAAATGAATAGAATGTCTAAAGCTGTGACTCCATTAAGTGGCAATACATAGCTACATGCATTTGATGATGTATTCTGGATTGGAAATGCCTCCCATAAATTTCCTTTAAGGAATTATAGAACTTAATGGTTCCCCTGACATCCAAATGTTCTTTAAAAACATTCATTATTATGTTTCTTTTGGTCTTAAGAGGGGTTTTTCTTCCTGCTCAGATGCCGAAGAGGTTTTGCGGGTTGTATGGCTAGGCAGGTAACAGTCTGTGGATGTGCATGCTGGTTAGGACCTTATCGGCTGGGGTGGGGAGTTATCAGAGGTAGTTGCTTTCGACTACCAAGGTTTGGGTGCATTATTACCAGGTATATTTGAAATATGTAATACTTGTATGGAGGATATTTAGCATACTTTTCTCTGTACAGTTTTCTCAGAATTTCGTGATCTTTGCCTCATATGTCAATTCTTTCTTGAAGAGCGAACCACCTCTGTGAAAGTACTTTAAGATCTTAAATGGTTATTTTAACAGTGTAATCAGGTCTGCATGGCTATTGTGCAGGAGTGGGTGTGTAAATTAAGTAGGAATACTTTGGCTAATGTTTGTTTGTGTGAATTCAATTTAAAATATGTCACTTTGGTCATTATTATTAAGTTTTTGACTGAGAAGGATGGGGATGTCGGTAGATAAAAATGACTGACTCTGCTAAGATGATAAAGTTAAAGTCATTGATATATATTTATAGGACTAATGTGCATTTGTATAAAGCAAATTAGAATGCTGTACTATTGCTAATTTTATCACAATCAGGTGTGGTATATATCAAGTTCAGTTTGTGGTAGCAGTAGTTAAATACAGATATTGGTGGATTATAATGACAGCAGTTTGAGTAGTTTTTTATGGTTGAAAGTTGGATACAGAGTCCCCAGATTGGACAACTAGCTTAATGCAGGTGGTAAGGTGTGGGCATAGTGATTGGTTTGCTGCATACACAGGGGATTGGACTCACCAAATGTTTTCGGAGATGTGAATAATTTTTCACCAAGGGAGTTGGGCATCTGACTGGTAGCTCCATAATTGGGTGGATTGTGATTGAGGCCTATAAACTTTGCAGATTTCATGAAAGCAAGGTGCTTAATTTGTCCTTATTATGCAGATGATGGAGTTACAGAATTTCAGGCAGAGATGGCGTAGGACACAGTTCATATCAGCTGGTGGGCCTGAAGGAAGTGGATTGGTCAGGTGATGCTGCTGTTGGAGGCTCTGGACACTGGCGTGGAAGGCAATGAGCTTGCTGAGGGGTGAGTGTAGAGTGGGCATCAATCATTGGCCTTGAGGATGTGGATTTACATGGTGATTGGATTTTGCTGGTCACTGGACTAAGGAAGCACACAGGGGGAATCAGTCGAATTAGTCAATGGCCCGAAGGAAGTGGTCTGGCTGTGTAATGGATTCTGGAGGTGGATGTTCTGCAGCTGGAGTGGTGCATGTTGGGATTGCAGGTAATACTACATTATTAAGGGCTCCTTACAGCATGTCAGAATCTTTGTGGTTGGTGACTAGCATGGGGATAAGTGAGAATGAGGTGCATGATGGGCAAAATAAAGCAGGTTTGGGGATTCTTTATGCTGAGGGTGGAGCTTTTCTACAGGTGTCGTAGAGTCATGATTACATGAGGTTGGGTCTCATGTTGAGGGCATGGTACTTGAGTTGCATGCTTGACAAGGTTAAGTAACTTAACTACATATTGGTTAGATGTTCAGTTTTGGATGGTTGAGTAGATAGAGAGGGTGAAGATGGAAAGAATTTGGCTATGGGCAAAGTTTTGTTGTGGGAAGGACTTAGCTGAGGGTACTGTAGCTACATGGGTGACTAGGTTACCTGGATTTACTGAATACTGATTGGTGGTTTATTGGTCAAGAGTTGTAGGCTGATAGCTGTGATGTTTGACAGGCTCTATTTATTAAGATAGGCTTTTCTTGCAGAGGTTTGTGTTAGGAGATGGAGGTTCGCGGGATTATAGTTTATGTGGCTCTTTATGTGATGGAGGTATTTTAGTCATTCAGAAGGTGGTTTGTTGGTTAGCAAATGCTAGGTGGGTTATTATATTTTCTGCTTGGGACTTTGGGAAGGAATTTAAATTTTGTTATTGCATATGGGATATGGTGCACCGAATGATGTTTGGTTTAGTCCTCCTTTTATTGATGGTTAGGTCTGACAAATTTTGGGATGAGGGAGGGTGAACAGCCTGGTCAGGCTGGTGGGTGGAGAAGAGGGACAGGCTTGCCTTCTTCTGTTCCCCCTCTGGTGTTTGATGTTCATTTCAATAAGTCGGGAAAGGAAAGTGAGCAGTTGGAGGCAATAAGTGGTAAATATAAGTGAGTGGAGATAAGGACGCTGCTTATTTGTTTGGAGGGGTAATTCAGTAAATGGTATATTAAGTGAGTTGTTGGATGCTGCTTCATAAGTAAAGGACTTGGTGGGATGTGTAATTCAATAAATGGTATATGAAGTGAGTTGTTAGATGCTGCTTCATAAGTAAAGTAAGTGAATAGAGGTATGGATGCTGCTTACTGGGTCAGGATGAGTAAAGTCATGCTGTCCTGATTAACATCACAGGGATGTTTATGCTGTCATTAAAATCAGCTGTACTATGTTCAGTTGTAATTAATAATATTGGTTATCAAAGCCATGTTATGGAAGTTTAATAAAAGTCGCCAAACGTCATTCGGTCTGATGTGTTTTATTGAAGGAGACCGGGGACAAAGTGGGTAATCATCCATGTCCAAAGAAGTGGGTGTTAACTTTTGATCTTTTTTATTTTAATATGATGGTGAAATGTTAGGCAATGAGGCAGCTAGGGACCAAGTTAAATAAAACAGAATGTGAATTCCAGAAGAAAGCATGATGGGGCACTGGTGACCTGTGTGACGATTGGGGAGAGATGGGCAAAGGATGCCAGCCTAGTCAAATAGAATTTGATATATAATTCTGGCATTTGTAAATAAATGTAAAAATACAGGCATGTTTTCTTGAGTGTAAAAGATCCCTGTGAAATGTGGAACTGCAAAATATGTGACAACATTGGACTCTACTGGCCCAGTGAAGCATGCTGTGACCCTTTCATGTTAGAATTTGGCTCCAGTGCGTCTGGATGAATGTTTCATGCCCATTGTTTTAAGGCTAAAGTTTATGACACGAATTTACATGTGGATGGTGCTTTACTGCTCTGGTTTCTGTTAGAATATACATGTGGAATGTCTTCTATTGTTGTAAGTTTCTGAGCAGGTGTTAGATTGCTAAATAATGCAGTTTGTTTGCCTGGGAAAACCTAAGTGTCAAAAATGATGTAATTTGGGAGGGCCTTAGAGACATGTTTGCTAGTAATGTTTGAATACTTTTTCTCACAAGAGGCTAGAAGCATTTTGATCTTGATATCCAACTTATCAGCACTCTGTCTTATGCTCACATGTAAGTTTTAGCACTGTGATTTCTTGTAAGAATAGTTAAAGCTAGTAAAGATTAATTAGGTATTTTTCTTTGAAATCAGACCTGTCCTACTGTATTATTTTAAGTTTCTGTCTGATCTCTGAACTCTTAGATATCTCTGTGGTGTAGTAGTTGTGTCTTGTGTTTTAATTATTTATTATTAAATATTTTAAAAACCTTCCTTGTGTAGAGATAAGCTCTAGAGTACATTGTATATTTATAGAGGTTATTGTAATAGGCCACTCTAAAGTAAGCCTTGACTGTTAGTCATACTACCATTGGATTATAATATTGCACAGTAATAATTGGACACCCTTTTAAGGGCCTTTTAGTACCTGATATTATTAACTGGGTGGTAGCAGTAATTACTACCGTATAGTCTGGGTAAAGGGGCACAACTGGAGAATCTGTGTCAGCCTTTCCCAGGAGTGTCTGTGAAGTTGTATAAATACTTATCTCAAAGTGTGTGTTGTGTCAGATACTTGGCAGGGACATGAAGCACTGGTTGGACAGAGAGGGTACTGGAGGGTCTAGCTTGCCCAGCTAGGCTGAGACCTGGACCCTATAGCTGTGCCAGTGGGGAGTCTTATTGGGGACCTGGTGAGCAAGGGAGCAGCTAGCCCCAGACTGACTGTGATCTCTGTGTGCACTTAAGGGGAAATTGCACTTTACTGTGTGTATTAGTTATCCTTTCCTCTTCTATGAGACCACCTCCATGGTGTTAGTGGTGAGGATTGAGGCTCCTTGATTGCTGGGCCGGGACACGGTCGTCACAACCTGTCTTGAGAATGTGCATTTCATTTGAAGTGTAGATTTTAATAGTTTTTGTTTTTTTATGAGACTAATCAGTCTATTAGAATTTTAAAGCAATCTTTCCTTTGATATTTCAGCAGTAATCTTGGATGAAGATGAACTGTATACAACTGTATCGTCTGTGTGACGTGTGAGGTTCATGTTTGGATGAACAATAGGGAGTGGATTCATGGCTAAAGAAAAATAATGAGGCTAACATGTAGTCTTGTAGGACTGTGGTACAGAATCTAAATGTGATAAGCATGTCTGAAATTCAAATAGCAGGTAGAAAACATCATTTGAAAACCAGTTCAAAATACTAATGCTAAATCTGTTTTTTTTTTTGTAGGCTAGAATGGGTTTGTGGTTTATTAGGCTGACAACCCCCTCATCATGCCTATTAATGTTGCGCATGTTAGTAGGCTCTTTTTCCTTTCGGCAACAATGTCTTCAATTAGTAATCTCAAGGAGCTGAGGGTGCTGCAACCTACCCATGACAAATGCTGATGTCTAGATATGGTAATCTTGCAATGGACAATTGTTACGTTGTTGCCCTTACACAGAGACACACACTCAAGCATTCATAAACAAATGCATCCAGAGACACACACAGGAACATGCACACATGCAAATGTGTATAATCACATAATGCACAAACAATCATGACCAAACATGGCACAGATATGCACATGGACATTGCAACACACAGGTAGGCATATGCATGAATATACACAAATATAGACAGACATCCTCAGACACATGCATATCCACACACACACACACACACACACACACACACACACACACACACACACACACACACACACACACACACACACACACACACACACAAACATTTCATAACTGAGGAGGTGACATGGAGTTCTACTAAAATCATGGATTCTATGAGTTTTGCTAGGTAAAGTAGGCTGTCATATTGCAATACGCATGACCAATATGGCAGCAGGATAATGTCTTAAATGTGGTAGTTATAAATAAAGACCCCAGGGTAGACGTGAACACCAACATATGGTGAGATAATGAAAGGCTGCAGGCTTTCCTCACCTCTCTGCAATAGGGTTGCCACCTTTTCAAATGGCCAAAGTGGGACATTTTTGGTACAAACATCAGATTTTACATGCCGACACATACCCACGGTCAGTACAATGGTTAGAACTTAACATTTTTGCCTAAATAAAAGCTTATTCTTGTAGCATTTTAGTTGCTTATTCTGTTTCTTATAACATTTAGGTATTTTAGATACAGAATAACTGTTTTATGAAACTATTACATAAAATATAGGAAATAATTTTGTCCTAAAATCTCAGGACATTTGCCATTTTTACAATTTTTTGTCAGGACATAACTGCCCAAAGAGGGACTGTCCCTCGCGAAGTGGGACAGGTGGTAACCCTACTCTGCAAATAAACCAAGTAATACTCAATGACCAAAAAACAGAATCAAAAGAATTCAGTCACAGGCAGCAATAATACGTCCTTCCTTGTTGTTAAAGGATGTAACAATTCACAAAGCTCATCGGGTAGTGTCCAAAAAATGTCTTTTATTAAAACATCAAACACAACAAACTTCAAGCGCTTTCATCCACATAAAGTGGACTTCATCAGAATCAATTATCTAATTAATTTCACTATATTTATACACATTTTGGCGCCAAAACAGAACAAACCATGAAAAATATATGAAATAAAAAAATATGTAAAAAAATACACATATGTAAAAAAATACACATATTGTGTTAAAATATCATAAAAAATATAAAATAAAAAAATATATAATAAATATATGCTTTAATAATTCATTAATAGAAAAGGTTTTAAAGAAATACCATCATTTAAACCCAGGGGAGTTGTGGCGACTCTCAAAATCTGCCATTTTGCTTCTTTTTCAGCTAAATGTATCCCTAAATTACCTCCCCTCATATTATTAATAACTGTCTCAATGATGGCAAATCTAAATTGATGTCTGTTGTCAAAGGATAATATGTGCCTGTACAATGCATTTGTTCTATCTTTCTTCTTAATATCATATAAATGCTCATATATTCTTTTCTTGAACCTACGTTCAGTTTTTCCTATATAACAACCAGAACATACTACGCACTTCGCTAAATATACTACATTCTGTGTGTTACAATTACCTCTCCCAAATTTTATTCTTGTTTTGTTGATATTCTACAAGGTTATGTGATCCACTTCCATTATACAATGGCAGTACTTACAATTTCCACATCTATGTCCCAGTGTGCTTTGTAGGTATGACATACATCTTTTCTGACTTCTCCAAAACAGACATTAAATTCAAACCCATCTTTAGCACAAATATAGGGGCTTCACCCACAATTTTCCTAACTTCAGGTTCCAAGGAAAAGATGTTCCAATATTTTTTCATTATGTTTTTAATGTGAGTTGTTTGCGATGTATACTCTAAAATACATGCTTTTCTATATTCACATTTAACATCCTTTTCTATGCCCTGTCTAAGTGGTTTACCTAGGACTGGGAAGTACTTATTCCCCCATTCTTTAATAACTAATGTCTTAACTTCATTAATAAGTTGGATTGGATACCCTCTATTAATAAATAGGCTACTAATGAATTCTATTTCATCCAGCATTTTTTCATATTTTGAGCTCATTCATGCTGCTTGTATGCACTGACCTTTAAATATACTTTTTTTCATCTTATATGGATGGTTACTACTATATTCTAAATAATTATTAGAAAAAGTATTTTTTCTATATATCCTAGACTCATGACCCGCCTTTTAGGCCAATTATATCAGGTAGTTATTCTAAGACATTCCCTATGGGAGTGGTTATTGATGTTTGGCTTAAGCATATATATGAAAAAATTCCACATATGATTAAAGACTCGTGGATTTTTTTAGGGAATTTTAACACCTGATTTATAGAAAGAGGGTTTAATATTCATCTCTATAGATGTAGTCGATCTATTTTCATGTATACCTAAGGAACAAGGATTAGAACATTTTTACAACAGTATATGCAATTATTCACAGCTAGATTGGGAACAAACTTTGGTTATTATGGAACTTATGAGTATTATTTTAGATTACAATTTTATCTATTTTGAAGGGGAATATTACAGGCAGACCCGTGGAGTGGCCATGGGTACTGCCTGTGCACCTATTTATGCGAATTTGGTTATGTTGAACTGGGAGGGGCAGTACATTTTTAAGAGCCAGTATCATAAATATATCAGATATTATACTAGATTTTTGGATGATATCTTCATTCTATGGGATGGTCAAGAAGAGTTGATAGAAGAATTTATAGGTTACCTTATTAATACTAGCCAGTTTTTGAAATTTACGTATAATGTTAGTAAAGAAGGTCTGGCTTATTTAGATACTTTTATATCCAGCAATAATGAGGGATTTGAGTCTAGGATATATAGAAAAAATACTTTTTCTAATAATTATTTAGAATATAGTAGTAACCATCCATATAAGATGAAAAAAAGTATATTTAAAGGTCAGTGCATACGAGCAGCACGAATGAGCTCAAAATATGAAAAAATGCTGGATGAAATAGAATTCATTAGTAGTCTATTTATTAATAGAGGGTATCCAATCCAACTTATTAATGAAGTTAAGACATTAGTTATTAAAGAATGGGGGAATAAGTACTTCCCAGTCCTAGGTAAACCACTTAGACTGGGCATAGAAAAGGATGTTAAATGTGAATATAGGAAAGCATGTATTTTAGAGTATACATCACAAACAACTCACATTAAAAACATGATGAAAAAATATTGGAACATCTTTTCCTTGGAACCTGAAGTTAGGAAAATTGTGGGTGAAGCCCCTATATTTGTGCTAAAGATGGGTTTGAATTTAAAGTCTATTTTGGAGAAGTCAGAAAAGATGTATGTCATACCTACAAAGCACAGTGGTACATATAGATGTGGAAATTGTAAGTACTGCCATTGTATAATGGAAGTGGATCACATAACCTTGTAGAATATCAACAAAACAAGAATAAAATTTGGGAGAGGTAATTGTAACACACAGAATGTAGTATATTTAGCAAAGTGCGTATTATGTCCTGGTTATTATATAGGAAAAACTGAACGTAGGTTCAAGAAGAGAATATATGAGCATTTATATGATATTAAGGAGAAAGATAGAACAAATGCATTGTACAGGCACATATTATCCTTTGACAACAGACAACAATTTAGATTTGCCATCATTGAGACAGTTATTAATAATATGAGGGGAGGTAATTTAGGGATACATTTAGCTGAAAAAGAAGCAAAATGTCAGATTTTGACAGATGCCACAACTCCCCCGGGTTTAAATGATGGCATTTCTTTAAAACCTTTTCTATTAATGAATTATTAAAGCATATATTTATTCATTCAAATCTTTGTTATATTATATATGTATGTATTTTTAAACTAACTATTTTTAATATTATAATTTATTCATAAATTATTCATACTTTTAAACAAAAGTTTTTAAATTATTTATTAGATATATTAATATGTTAGGTAATTGATTCTACAAGAATTATTATATATTGTGTTTATAGTAAGAAGCATTGCAAAAGATGTGAACCAACTGTGTCCTTAGGCACCTTATAAAAATGTTTATAAAAATGTCATATAAAGAGGTGTTAAACATTAAAATATATATTGTCACCTTATTATACATTGGAAGAAAAAGTATTGGAATTTTTTATGATATTTTAACACAATATGTATATTTTTTTACATATTTTTTATTTCATATATTTTTCATGTGTTGTTTTCTTTAAGAATTTAATAAACCTTTGGTGCCAAAATGTGTATAAATATAGTGAAATTAATTAGATAATTGATTCTGATGAAGTCCACTTTATGTGGATGAAAGCGCTTGATCCATTTATGTGTGTTTGATGTTTTAATAAAAGACGTTTTTTGGACACTACCCAATGAGCTTTGTGAATTGTTACATCCTTTAACAACAAGGAAGGACGTATTATTGCTGCCTGTGACTGGATTCTTTTGATTTTGTTTTTTCCTCACCTCTCCCTTCATCTTCCAAGTTACGTTACTGCATGAAAATATCCATTTAACATTGCTCATTCGACTTGGAAACAGGTGACTTCCTGTTTTAATGAGGGAGAGCACTTTGCTCTGACTAGATTGTCACCCTCTATTCACACAAAGCCATTTGCTAATACATTACATTCAAGCCATGCACCTTTACCTGAGCAAGAGGTATTGCTGAAACATACTGCTGTCTTTTTTTTCCCCATTTTGGTTGGCTGTAGTACTTATTAAAAAACAATTATGGAAATTGTGGCTTATAAAGAAGATTTCTTCTGTACTTTGTTAATCCTAGTTTTATGTTTCATGTGTTAGAAAAATTACATTTCAGAACTGATTTATTGCTGGCTTGCAAGCCATTGTCACATACATAATTCTAGTTTTAACAAAGGTGTGCCATATATGTCTTTACTTTTACGTCCTTAAATGTTGTCCTATTTACTTAAATGGTTAACATTTTTATGAGGGTGCTTGTACTTCCTGTTAGAGTAATCACCTTTGAACAAAGGTGTGACAAGTACACAAAGGAAAGTACATTTCTACAACTTGTACATCTTTGAGTTGTAAGCACAGCAGATCATTTTCAAATGAGGTCATGAGGTCATTGTACGGCAGGTTGCATATGCTTTCTTTGTATTACCAGCTTTTTTTTTTTTTTTTACAGAAATGAGTTATTCAGAAAAGTCATCTGAGAACAACCTAATCACGAGCATGGAAACGTTTCCTCACATCACAGAGGTGTTCTAACAGTCTCAGGGAGATATGCCCCCTGAAAATTGGGCTTTGCATAATGAAAATATGCTTCTTGAAATCTGAAGCAAACTGTATTGTGTGCATATTGAAATAATTTTTTTGTATATGCATTACTTACATACCCTTCAGCTGTCCAGAATTTCTCAGACTGTTCAGATTTTTGCCTAGTATTTTTAGTTTGTTCCTTATGTAATTTGTGGTTTTCTGAGAAGCCATTGAGTATTGAAATCACTAAATAATGGCAGACATTTTTTTCAGACTTCATATCTTTCAGAAAATAAATGCTAATTAAAAACTGTTATTCTAGGAACTTTCTAACTTTAAAAAAGCAGTACTTAAAGTATGTCCCTCTTTTGGACCATTCCCCCATTATTTTTAACTTTGTTCACAATTTTTTGCATTAAGTGGTTGAGAGATATGATCACCTGAAAGCTGTGTTCTGACAGTAGAAGCATGTCACAGACTGCTTCAGATTTGACTGTTGTATCATTATGTTTTTATCACCACTTGAGGTACTCAGAGGTGAACATTTGCTGCTAAAACAAGGTGCTTGTGGAACACTAATTTCAACCAGTACAAGATATGCATTTTTGAAAATCTTTGGGTTCCAGATTTTAAGTATTTCTTATCATGCTTAAGCATACTTCTCTAGATTTTCACAGAATGTTCAGATTTTTGTCTCATATTTTTGATCTGTTCCTTGTAAAATTTGTGACTTTCTGGCAAATCAGTGAAGCCTGAATTCAATAAATGATGACATTCATTTCAGTTTCAGAATTCATATTTGTCAGAAAATGCATGCTAACACAAATCCTGTTATTCTATCAACTTTCTAAAATTATAAGAGCAATATTTAAAATCTGTCCCTATTTTTCAACCTGTGTTCCTCTATTATTTTGGCTTTGTCCAGATTTCTTGTGCTAAGAGTTTGAGAGGTATGTGCTTAAGATACATTTATTGTTACAGTGTCTTATTTTTCTGCATGATTTAGAATGAAATTAGAACCGTCTCATATTAGTATTTCTGGCTGTGGGCCATTATTTATACATAGTTGCATACTTCTCAACTGTCCAGATTTTTGCCTCATATTTTTGGTCTGTTCCTCATACAATTTTTGATTTTCTGGCAAATCACTGGGATGATCCGAGGACTGAAGTTACTAAATAATGATATACATCAGACTTCATATCCTTCAGAAAAATGCATGTTAAGATAAATCCTGTTATTCAGCAACTTTCTAATTCTATAAGAACAATTTTTAAAATCTGTCTCTATTTTTGGCCCTTTTTCACCCCATTCTGTAAGGCTTTGTCCAGAGGTTTTGCGCTAAGAGGTTGAGAGAATATGTATAGCTGCCCCTGACAACTCTGGACAAATGCTAACCCAAAATATTTAGTGCTAGTTGTGAAAACGTGGTAAGCAGCCATAGCCAAGGTAAACCAAGAAGTGCCATTCTAAATGTTAATATAAATATTGTCAAGTGCAAAAGACTGTTTGGAAGCATCAATTACGTTACAGATCTGTGTAATGCTACATTTGCTGGGGTGGGGGAGGGATATCACCTAGTGTACGTAGTGAATAAATGTTGCCCAGGGAAAGCAGTTAGATCACCCAAATGGTCTATGTTTAGTACATGTGTGGTAGTAAAAAAACTGCATGTAATAAAATGTTTTTACATGTATGACATGTTCCACTGCTAAGCCCTGTAATTTACATTTTGCTGCATGTTCGCAGTATGACGGCCCCTCCCATCTAGTCATTTTAACTGCCTCTGTAGAGTGAAAGGCTCTGGAGGTATAAGGTAGATCACTGTACTGATAATATTGTTAGTAGAGGCAAAAAAAAATGCATTACTGCAGTAGGTTTAAAATCAGGTTTGGTTTATAATATCACATAGTTTTTAACTATGTAACTCTAGAAAAGTAGGTAATAGTTGTCCTCAGCTGTGCAACTGCTATGCATAGTCTGTAAAAGTACATTTACCTTACAGTCACTGCATTTCTGCTGTTTCAGTTTATATGGGGTATTACCTTGTTCATCAGTATTTTAATATGTTTTTTTCTTTCCCAGTGCCTACCAACCATTGTTTCCTTCCTTTCCACCCATTCATTCTCCCTTGTCACAAGAACAGCCAACAACAGCACCACTTATTTAATCTTCACTGTATATGTTGTGGGCAGAGCTTTCATAATGTGGGGGGGGGGTTATCACTCAGGCAGCCATGGTAAGATTTGCAAGTATGTCTTAACCCCACAGCCTGTGGCAACTGACATGTATGGCTTGCATTTTCAGGTGACAAACATATATGCTTCAGTTTATGCCTGTGTCAAGAAGTAGTGTGCCTTGCTCAGCATGCATACATCCATCACGGACAATGTGCTGCTAGCGATAATCACTATAACACCCAGACTCCTTTGGCTGTCATTACAGCAGATACCCTTGCTGCCCCTAGAGATGATCAAGGCAGTGCTGGCCACTCACTCACTCACTCACTCACTCACTCACTCACTCACTCACTCACTCACTCACTCACTCACTCACTCACTCACTCACTCCCACCTGACCTAGCTGATTCATACTCCACCAAGTTTGCTAATTATTTCCAGGCTATATGAGTCACAGTCTGGGTGTTTTCCCTTTGGGCCATACAACCAGCAGATTCAATAGTTTTATGTAGTGCACAACCAAACAAATTTGCCAAGTTAGTGCACAACGTTGCAGGGCTGCTGTTGTTTGCTGATTATAACATATTTATTTATTAACAGGAAAAAAGGTTAACTGGTCATTGGACTCTTCATTTTTTGAGATATAATAGAACAATAGTCATCAATTACACATACTTCCTTATACAGATAGGTTCATAGGTAGTTAACAGGCATGCAGTCCTGGAGGCCATGGAGGACCTAGCCCAGTATCCCAATTGCCCCGAAGTACAGTCTGGTTCAGTGACTTTCTCAGAGTCATAGAGTATGGAAATGGAGAAAGAAAAACTCAAAGTCTGGAATACAGGAAACAACTTAGTCCATGGCCTCGATTCTCTGCGCTATCTGCCAAACATGCACTAACACAGAAGCCTAGGACTGTAAGCCTATCCGACATATATAAGGTAGTGAATTTAGAAACTCTACAACTGCTCATCTGGCAAAATATCAAAAGATTTACCCAAGAAACAATTACAACTTTAAATTTTAATTCACTGTGTTGTGCTTACATCTGTGGTGACCTCATCTGAAAATGTAACATAGCATCAGTCATTTAAATGACTATCATTTCTGAAGTCTAACTGCTATCAAGTTAAAACATTAAAGAAACAAGAGCCATCTGTTTTAAGTGGAATTTAAGTCAAATATTGGTGGCTTTCTCTTTAAGGATATTAATATTATGATTCTGTGCATGTATTTCCCAAGAGAAAAAATATTTTCCTATCTACTTTTTATTTTTCCTCCAGTATAAAGGAATTTAGGTTGAGTCTTTATATCAACAATAATGATAAAATAATGTTGTTATTCTTCACAAAGAACAAACAGGTTGTGTATGTGTTTGCGTGTGTGTCTGCATGTGTGTGTACTTATACGTCTGCATGTCTGCATGTCTTTGAGAATGTATGTATGTGCACAAGTTTGTGTGGTTGTAGGTGTGTGTCTGTGTTCTCTTCATGTTGCAGTGTCCTGGAACACCTTGGGTTGTTGGGTCAGGATTTATGTCTTAGTGTGGTTGTGTGATAGGGCATTACCTCAATGCTGATTCTGATTGTCTTTCTTTATATTTATATTGTTGACCATTTATATTTAACTAGGTGACGCTCATTGGGAGTTCAGACCTAGGAAGAAAAGGCTTAGATATGCATCAAATATGATGAGTAGTTATGCAATCTGCCTATACCTAAATATCTGCATGTACTTCTTTCTATCTATCTATCTTTACACACACAAATTTATACATATACATGTGTGTGTGTGTGTGTGTGTGTGTGTGTTAGTGTGTGTGGGGGGTTATTCTCTAAGTGACTAAGTGAATGAAGGTCTCATTCCATCAATCAGTTGTTTGTGAAGCCTCACACCATCAACTTTCCTTAAAAATACAGGCATCCCTCACATCCCAATCTCTATCTCTTGCACAACAGTGGGGTGAAGGGGAAACATCCATATCTCTACTGTTCCTTGAGCTCTCATAGACACACTATTCCCTGCCAGTAAACCCCTAGTCTGAGTAAATATGAATATGCAATTACAATCAGCCAACAGTAAGTCAATGAAAGCGAGTGAGTTCATCTCTGGTGCGACTAGACAGTATTCACTAACCTACAGTGATGTAACTGTTATCTCATAGCTATATCCTTCACAGCTTTTGTATACTAAATCAGGGGTGTTATGTCAGAATGACAAGGGTAGAGTAGTATGCTTTGTACTGCTGTGTAGAGTTGCTCTAGCCTAATGACAGAAGGGCAAGTAATTTAATACATAGGGTCGGTTAAACTGTAATGTACAGCAGTGATAATTTAACTGTGTTACAAAATGTCGAATGTGGAAGTTAAGAGATCAATGCCTCAGTGAATAAAAGTGAAACAACTAAAATGGAGTGCAGATAAAGATGAGTATAACTCAGAAGTTGAAGGCACTCTTAGTAAGTGTTTATAAGAAGGATGCCAGTCTGATAAAGGTTAATGCTCTTGCTATGGTAATGAGATATTCGTGAAATACTATGTTGACAGGAAATCTTGATAATTAAGCATAGGTGTCATACATTCGTAAAGCTGAGATAGTCTGCAATTTTGAGAGCTGCAGACGTGAAGGTGGGGAAAGTTGAAGATAACAGAATGAAGAGGCTCTGTGCTAAATTTCTGTCTGTTGTATATGCATTATACAGACAGACAAATGTCAGCAGCTGATCTTTGACCTCTAGCTGTGTTGTATCACTTTACAATGTCAAACAGTGCTTTACCATTTGTGATACAGAAAATTACAAATAAAACAGATCCGACTTAAGTAGATTGTGCTTTTTTTTGTGTTCATTCAAGTTTTTTTTAAATGTATATAGTGTTGAGTGAATGTGATAATAACTGCCTGCTATAAATTTGACAATTTTGTGACAGCTTATTTATTTATTTACATATTTAGTTAACTGGGGTAAAGCACTGATCCCACTTGACAAATTTTAGTCTCAGCCCTGAATGTGAATGTGAACACGTGAAGTAGAAAAAATATTTTATGCAGTAAAAGAGTAAACTAAAACAAAGGGATGCTAATATTCAAAAGACAAATGTTATTTAAGAAGGTAGTCAGCAGAAGCCACAATGTATAATATTTACATCAGTGAGAGTAGCAACATATTAGGAATTAGAGATGAGATGCTATAGTGAAAGTGGTAGGCAGTATGAGTCAGAGATTAGGGAGACCAGGATATGTGACCTGAAGCAGCATCTTCTTTTTTTTTTCCATAATAAATCTTTATTGTTATATTGTTTTCCATACACAGTTAAAAACAAAAACAAAATTTTAAAAGGAACTACTAACTAATATCACTAACAACACACCAAACATATATGCAATATTTACAAGAATGCTTCCATGTAAAACACTAACTATACAAGAAAAACATAAGAATAGTTAAGAACATTTCAAGTAATAAATAGTTTGATCGCAAAATTCTCTTCAAGTGTATAAATAATTCTTAATACCTTCAAATTAAAAGTATTATGCTAGTATAATATTAAATATTTGTTCCCAAATTTTTGGATTATTAATATTTTTATTATGCAGATTTAAAAGTAATTTATGAGCTAATATATGCCTTGTTGCCAAAACTCTAAAGTTTTCCCATGATGTTTTAGATGGGTCTAACCAATTAGTGGCTATAAAGAGCTTCATTAATAAAAAAATATTAATACATATAATACTTTGTGATCTAGGGAGTTCTTTCGGGGGAATATGCAAAATCATGAATTTCCATGACAACGTTGTACTTTGGTAACCCATCTTCTGAAGTTGAATCCTAAGGGAATTCCAAAGTTTGTATATGCATTTACAGCCCCAGAACATATGAAGAAGATCAGCCGGTTGATTTTTACAATATGGGCAGGTTGGAGAGTTTTTGGAATTCAATTTATGCAGGGCAAGACGTGTATAATATGCATTATTCCATACCATCATATGGGTATATATAATTTTTGAAGAGAAGTAGATTTGATAGTCAAGTCAATTGCTTTTAACATATTACTTTTGTCTGTCAATAGGATTTTCTCTTCCCAATAGTTCAACAAAATTTTATCTTGAAATTTAAGTTCTTTAATTAATTTATTTGTTGTTATTATATGCTTAATATCTTGTTGGAGAGCTTGCCACAAATCCAAGCATTTGTTTATAATCTCATCTTCAGGTTTGAAATTTTTAAAGTAACTTATAGCAAGTTCTCTAATTTGTCTCAAAATAACAAGATAGTTTTTAGGTAGGTTAAATTCTTGTCTTATTTGGTTGGCTGAACGTTCAAGATATTTATATATATCAATCAGAGTTAAATTGACTATTAATGGAAACTTTTTAAGATCAATTAATTGATTATTCAATCTCAAGTTAGGATTCCTGTGAAAGGGTTGAAAAACCATCATATGTTGAACCAGATCTAATGATTGAAATAAGTTTTGTAAAGATAATATACATGTTTTAATGTGTTCAATAATCCCATATAATTTCAAGGTATCTTTATCTAAAAAGGGTATTGCTTTAGGATTAATATTCAACTTTAAAATATATTTATAATTCAGGACCACCCAAGTTGGTGTCCACTTAGTACTAGTTATATCATAGTTAGCAATTCTTAAAATTCTATTAGAGTTCACTATTAAATAATACATTTCAAAATTAGGTAGCTCCAGTCCTCCGCTATTTTTTGGGGTCATTAATTTATCATAAGATATCCTGTTTTTTTTTGGCTCCCAAATGAATTTAGCCAATTCTTTATGAATTTGTTTAAAAAATGTCTTCGGAATTATTAATTGGGCAGACCTAAAAACATATAGTAACCGTGGTAGTACGTTCATTTTAATAATTGAAACTTTTGCTAATACTGGCAGTCGTAAATTCTTCCACCTCCCAAAATCAGATATTATTTGATCCCAAATTGTTTTAATGTTATTATTGTAGAAGTCTTTATTATCTGTAGAAAACCCAATACCTAAGTATTTAATATTTTCTTTAAACGTTACCTGTCCCACCAAAGGCAATAACGAAAAAGGTTTAGGTGTTCTTAAAGGGAAGATGTTGGTTTTTTTTCAAATTAATTCTATAGTTAGAGACTTCTGAAAAGTCATTTACAGCCTTTAATAACTTTTCAGTATCTGAAATTGGGGATGCACAATAAATGTTAAGATCATCAGCAAAAGCTGCCATTAATATTTTGGTACCATAAATTATTGGGGCATTATGATATACATTCTGCTTAATATATAAGAACAAAGATTCAAGATAAAAATTAAATAATAAAGGGGACAAAGGGCAGCCCTGATGTGTTCCATTTTTGATCAGTATTCTTTTAGAGAAACTTCTATTAATGTACAGTGTAGTATAGGGATTACTATATAATATTTGTAACATTTGATCAAACTCATGGGATATATTAAAATAAGGTAAAAGCTCAAACAAAAAATTTATATCAACCCTATCAAAGGCCTTCTGTGCATCAATTATAAGGGCATAGATGTTAAGATTATTTTGTTTAGCATGCACTATCATAGTATGGAGTGTAAGTGTTTTATCACTAGTTTGTCTACCTGCCATAAATCCAGCCTGTTCTTTAGATATTATATGAGTCATGATTTTTTTCAGTCTAGATGCTATAATAGAGGTTAAACTTTTCATGTCAACATTTATTAATGATATCGGTCTATAATTATCAGGGTTTTGGGGATCCAAATTGGGTTTATGTATAAAAATAGTTCTTGAAGCGTTAAGATGAGGATCATTAATTTTATTCCTAATTATATAGTTAAATACAGATGAAAGTATTTTACCGAAAATATCTACAAACACTTTATAAAATTTCACTGTCAACCCATCAGGACCTGGTAATTTATGTGATTTCATATGTTGAATTATGTATACTATTTCTTCTTCGGATATCGGTTTGACCAAATTGTTTTGAATATCCTCTCCTATTTTTGGAAAATTAATTGTCTGTTATTTATATATTTATCATTACAGGGCGCATAGACATTTATTAATGATATCGGTCTATAATTATCAGGGTTTTGGGGATCCAAATTGGGTTTATGTATAAAAATAGTTCTTGAAGTGTTAAGATGAGGATCATTAATTTTATTCCTAATTATATAGTTAAATACAGATGAAAGTATTTTACCGAAAATATCCACAAACACTTTATAAAATTCCACTGTCAACCCATCAGGACCTGGTAATTTATGTGATTTCATATGTTGAATTATGTATACTATTTCTTCTTCGGATATCGGTTTGACCAAATTGTTTTGAATATCCTCTCCTATTTTTGGAAAATTAATTGTCTGTAAAAATCGTTTATAGGTTCTGTGTGAGGACACATCCTTTTGCCCATCATAAATATTAGTATATATCTTCTCAAAAATGTTAATGATATCCTCAGTTTTAGAGTATATTATATTATTAAATTGTATTTCCGCAATTTGCCCTGTTGTTTTCGATTGGTTAATGATCCTAGCTAACGCTCTCGATGGTGTTTGAACATGGTTTGCATACCTCACTAACGTCTTATGTTCCTGAAATGTTAATCTACTATTTTGAATTAAGAAGAGATCCTTTTGACATTTAAGCAATTCCATCTCTGTTTGATCATTAAAATTCCGAATCAGTTCTTGATCAAGTATCTTAAATTTTGTTTCTAGATTTTGAATATCTCTGTTTTGTATTTTTTTATAATAAGAAGCTTTTTGCAAAAGGATCCCTCTTATTTGTGTTTTAACTGTCACCCATTCAATATCTGGGGCATGTTGTTTCTTTAGACCAACCAATAAATCTTTGAGGTAATTTGTAATTTCCTGTATTATTTCCTCCTTATTCAACAGATTAGGGTTAAGAGACCAATTATAATCTCTTTGTCGCAGGGTATCTTTTACCTCCTTAGCAAAGCTCAACTAAATTTTCGAGTGATCTGATAAATAACGTGCATGTGCAACAACTGTAGGTTCTAAATTAATAATGTTCTTGAAATCAAAAAGAAATCTATTCTGGACCACATTTTATGACATGGGGAATAAAAGGTATAATTATTTGTGTTATTGACATTGTTCAGATAGTGAAAAGGGTCATATAGTTGTAAGTCTTCCTTAATATCATTCAATGCTAATACAGCATGTTTATTAAATGCTCTTTGTGGACAAGAGGTATCCAACTTCGGATTTTGGTAAGTATTCCAATCTCCTCCAACAATTATATAATATCTATCATATTGTGTTAAAATTGAGTACAATGATGTTATGAATATTTGTTGATCATTACAGGGCGCATAGATATTTAAAATTAAAATAGGTTTATCAAATAGGGTAGACGAAAGAATAACGTAACACCATCGCCCATCTTTATCTGTTTTAGAATCTAAAATCTTCTCCTTGTATTGATCTTTAATAATTATAGCTACCCCAGCACTATTTGACTTACCTTCCGATGCTACTACTTCTCTGATCCACTTCTTTTTTTTATATCAACCCATTGATCATTCATTAAATGTGTTTCCTGAAGTAATATAAACAATGCCTTAGCCTGCAACAATACATGTAACAATAGTTTCCTCTTCTTTAAGTTCTGGAGCCCTTTAACGTTCCATGAGTCCAATTCCCACATTCCAAAGGTTGTCTGTACAATGAAGGTTTAAGAGGGAAAACAGAGGAGAAAGAAAAGTAACTTCAAAAACATACATAGTCTGGAAGCAATCCTTATATCCCATCCTATACCAGTGCTTACCCATTCTAACCCCGGACCAGGACATTTATAGGTCTTGTATAACATAGAATAATAAAAGGGGTTAAGAAAAGAAACAAATATAAAAACATCAAATTATACAATTTCAACCATGTTCCACAATTAAGACCTATATAATCTAACTTAACTACGACAAAGTCTAAACTAAACATTCCCTAACAAACACTGCCATGATCTACATCTCTTTGGTTAACTATTATTTAAGCGAATCAAATTGAAGATATAATATTAATATATAAAAATAAAGAGAAAAAAGGAAGTTTTAGTAATTGGATTAGCTATCTATACATAAACCGGATACATGAAAAATAAAAACTTAATGTGTAAATGTAAACAAGGTTATCATTTTGCTGCATATATAACCTATATGTATATATATATATATATATATATATATATATATATATATATATATACTCTATTATAACCCTCTACTAAAACAAGTATACAGCTAACTACTGATATCCCTGGTTATAACTTTGCACTATCACAGTTTTATACTAAAGCAAGCTACTAACTAACTGATATAATATAAACTATCACCACTACACAGTACACTAAGGACTATATTAACAAGTATATTTTTACAAAACATTACTAAATCCCTGCACCCTCTCTAAATAATATAACTACAAGATTTTGATTAAACATTGAAAAGGAAGTACATAAAATGTTCCTATGTGTTTAAATTACCATACTATAGTGTTATTTTAATGTTAAATAAACCATAAAGTGTTTAAAACAGTTCCCTTCAGTTTCCCAAGCCTGGAAACCATGTAAAACATTCATGATGGGGGACCACTTTTGCAGTCGGACTTCCGGAAGTGCCACAGTGAAATCCACACTCTCAACAGCATTTTAGGCACTTCCTGTCTTTCTCCTCATCGAAAACAGTTCGTAGAAATCATAAAATGCCGGGAAACGAATGCAGGTAATCAAAATTAGCTAAAACAAACAGTTTTATTACTCCGGAAGAGGCCTAAAGCTTTGAAAATGAAAACAAAGGATTACCCAGTCCTCAAGGCACAGTAAACAATGGATCCGACCTCAGAAGCATGCCAGTCTCAACGAAGATTCAATTCAAGTCTCTGATGCAGGTAAACCCTTGAAAACTTTAAGAAACAGATTTCTTGCCTCATTTTTGGTAGAAACAGAATGTTTAGTCCCATCCATTGTAAATATAAGCATATTAGGGTATTTCATTTAAAACTTAATTTGTTTGTCAATAAGAAATTTGCAGTATGGAGACAAAGACTGTCTAGCTTGTCTGACCTGTAAAGGTAAATCCTATGCTAGGGATATTTTATTATTTTTCCACATGATATAGCCTCCACTTTGTTTTGCAGTAGTAAGTATTCTGCTAACATCTTGATAATTAAGTATTTTAACATAAACAGGTCTAGGTATATTAGATGCTTGTAGCTCTCTCAGATCTCTGTGTGCTCTTTCAATAATAATTTGTTTCACCATATCAGAGTCATTTAGAAGCACTGCAAATATTTGTAGTATGGATGGAATTAAATCATTATACTGAATGGATTCTGGAATCCCTCTGATAATAATGTTATTTCTCCTGGATCTTGCTTCTAAGTCCGTAATCTTACTTTGCATAGCCTGTATATCCAGATCATGTAGATTGTTTTTTTTTTCTAGTAAAGTTAGTTTATCCTCATTTTCAGAAATTCGAGCTTCCGTCTTATCCATTCTTTCCAGCAACTGAGTACAAGAAATTCCAAATGTTTGTATTTGTCAAGTCAGTTCCTTCAGAGCTTCTTGTATGGGTAGCAGAGCATTTCTGATATCTTCCATGTTTAATGCTTGATCAGATTTAGTTTTAGTCCCTGGTTTCTGTTGTTCCTGTATTTTAGTAATTTTTTTGTCTTTTAGAAATCACATCTTTTTCTGGTGACTGTAATTCCGAAAGTTTTGTCTTAGTAGTGGTTATGTCCATGTTTTTTTCTTCTTTTGACATCTTATTCCAAGACAAAGACTTACAGTATAGAAAGCACATGGTTCCTTTGTTTACTTCTCTCTGCAGAGCCAGCTAATCTGTTATAATCCTGTTAAATAAATTCCTTTTTTCTGGTTTTTCTTCTTATTACAGGATAGTTAAATGTAGTTGAAGTTATTTTATCAAAGATTGGATGTTAAAAGTTTCTTGGTATCGACTCAGGGTTTAGATTTCCTCAGGTTAAATGAAGAGCTGCAGTTCAGCAGTGTTCACAGAATGGCAGCCATCTTTGAATCCTGAAGCAGCATTTTCAATCAGCTAGTGCTGTGAAATGTTTTCTAAGTTTTGCTTGAAACGAGGAGTAGTAAGAGAGGTCTTAAAAGATTTGAGTGAAGATCCCTCCAAAGTTTGAGTCCAAGAGTAGAAAGGAGTGGTTAGAGCACTTCAGTCTGGGTTTAGGTGCTTGCAAGAGAGGCCCTGTGTGGCTACAAGAGTTAAGGTTATATGAGAGAGGAAAAAGAATAGCAAGAGTTTTCTTTCAGGAGCCAGAAAAGTTGAGAGCCAATGAGTAGATTGGCTTGTTGCTGAACTGACAGCCAATTAGCTTTTACTAGTGTATAACAGTAATGTCATACTTTGTAGAAAGTGTCGCCAAGAAATAATGAGCGTATCACCATAGAGTTAAAATCCGAACTTTGGGGAAAGGGTAATGCAGTGACAGATGGAGTTGGATGTTGTTTGGATGGTGGTAGAGTTTCTTTTGGAGGAAGATGTTACAAAAGGTAGGCAGTACTCATGTTAGGTACAGGAATTCCTTTCACAATAACATTTCTTGTTGGACAGGAGAGGAGATTTTGTTGGCACAGAAGGGTAGGGAGTTGATTTTTTTCCAGGTGTTTTTCAAGGTGAAAGTGGGAGTTAAGTGAGGGATTAAGCCAGACTATTTGAAGGTGTTAACCTGCTCAATGACATTGTTATGGTGGTCAAGAATAAGAAGTGAGTTGGGGTTCTTTTGTCTTTTAGTAGAGGTTATGAAGGGCATAGTTTTAGTTTCTGAGCAGTTAAGTAATAGTTTTTTTGATACTGAGCCAGTTAATGAGGGAGAAGAAATCTTTTTGCAGACCATATTGAAATTAATTGGTTGTGTGGTTGGAGCAGAAGATAATCATGTCATCGGTGTAAAGTAAGATTGCTATTTGGAGTAAGTCAATTGTCAGTTTATTTAAAGAAACGGAGGAAAAAAGAGGGGCCAGTATTGAGCCTCAAGTGACTATAAGGGAGTGGTGGCTGATGTACTGTTGATAAAATTTATTGAGAAATGTTGGTTCGATAGGTAATTTTGGAACCAGTGAATAGCTTCAGGACTAATTTAATGTCAGTGAGGTGGTTAAATAGGAGTGGGTGTTCAACCAGGTCAAAGGCTCTGGCAAGGTCTATTAATATGGCTCCAGTAAGGAGGCCTTTGTCTATATCTAAAAGGGTGTGATCGGTGAAGGTCCAAAGTGCAGTGGAAGTTCTACGTATGGACCAGAAAACATGTTGCTTGGTAGAGAAAATGCAGTATTGACTTATGTTGTTTGAGAGTTGATAAACAAAAAATGGAAAAAGTGCCTAAATACAAATGAATAAACAAGAAATAAGGCACTGGAGGGTTCACCAGATAGCAAAACCAACTTTAATGAGCACATAATGCTCATTAAAGTTGGTTTTGCTATCTGGTGAACCCTCCAGTGCCTTATTTGTTGGCTGTTTGTTTGAGAGCTGATTATAAAATGTTTTTTCTAAGATTTTCCCAAGGGTAGGGAGAATGGACATAGGGCGGTAATCACTGTTTAGCTTGGACAGAGGTATGATACATAACAAAAGAAAAGTTCTGCTTCAGAATAGAACCTCCTAAAAGCAAATCAAATTACAATTATGAATGTATGCTGCAAATTCAAGATAACTAACAGAATGTAAGAACTATGGAACAAAATGGAAGTTTTGAAAATAACTT
The DNA here is from genome assembly GCF_019279795.1 of Protopterus annectens. NCBI lineage: Eukaryota > Metazoa > Chordata > Ceratodontiformes > Protopteridae > Protopterus > Protopterus annectens. Next base: position 1,045,036,535 of record NC_056743.1, on the reverse strand, counting down.
TATTTTGACAATTGCTTTCATGGATTTAGTACGACAGGACATACTTAGTAGCAAATCTTTTCTGATTGTTTTCATTTAATATGTGATTATTAAGGTACTGATGTAGGATAACCCCAAGATACTTGATAAGAATTAAATTTCATATGACCACCCTATCCATAACTGCTGGACACATAGCTCTTAATGTCTTTGCTCAACAATCAGGGATGACGGCAATGACAATAAAAGAACAAAGACTCAAAATCAGGGACAATTTTTAAATATCAGTGCAATTCACATCAAAAATGTAATAGTACAAATCATTTTGCATCAAGATGCATTTTCTGAACAATAAAATGTATGAAACTGTAAAATCTGGTATTATTGTCAGACTTTAATCCTGAGTGATTTATCAGATATTTACAGGACAAAAATATGAGGCAAAATCAGGGACATTTTGCAAATCAGGGGCAGTTGATAGATATGGCTGGATAGATCATTACATTCATGTCCTGTGGAGGTATTGTATTTCTCAGGATAATTATTCAGGTCTTGTTGGGATGAGGTATCAGCCTTGAAAAGCTCATCCAGGTTTGTGAATTGAAGGCATCATTCCACAGATTTATCTTAGTAGTAATGAAATCAAAGTCTGTCAAAATGTTAATGTATGCTGATGCTCTTGTGCATGTATTAGGAATGCACGTTTGAATTTGTGTAACAAATTACAACACCATCCTCAGAGATGCAGGAACGGTAACTTAGCTGTTTAGTGACATCAGCCTTCCATATAGAAATTCATAACAGATACACAAAAACAAAGTAGGCCGGATTCACGAAACCTCCGTGTAAGACTTAATATGTCTTACTCGGAGGCTGCAGTTGAATGGTATGACGTCAGCATGCCATGCATATTCATGAGGGCATGCTGAATCATACCCTAGTCTAACACGGTCCATGTAGGAAAGTAGGGGGCGTGTCCGATTGCCGAGTACAGCAAAGGGACACGCCCCCAGAAGAGTCAGAGTCCTGAAAGTAAACACCCACGAGTGAGTCTGCTGAAATGTCAAGGAACACAACACCACACATCCCCACAGACTAAACCCTACTGAAAATGTGTAAAATGTAAAAATAGCAGTTTCCTTTTTTTTATAATTTCCAAAATGTTTGCCCGCATTTGCGCTCGTTTGCGTGGGTATGCCCTTCGCTCAGCCACAGTTTGCAGACATTGAAAAGCATATAAGATCTACATATGCAAATTAAGCCAAGTAGCAACAGCGTAGCGGTAGAGACGTCGGCCAAAGAGGAGGTAGTCACAGTTCGAGCACCCACAATATCATTCTCCATTTTTATTTAAATAAGTATGAAACAATCCCCTGACATATATAACTATAATTTAAGTAAAATGTAATGAAATGGCCCATGTATTTGTGAACAAAACCGATGTAATATATAAAAAAGGATCATAATTGCCCATAGCTTAGCAATGCTTTAACAAGCTAAATATGAGTGTCCGTAGCTGAGCAGCGCTTTAACAAGCTTAATATGAGTGCCCGTAGCTGAGCAGCACTTTAACAAGCTTAATATGAGTGCCCGTAGCTGAGCAGTGCTTTAACAAGCTTACTATGAGTGCCCATAGCTGGGCAACACTGTACCCAGCTTAATATGAGTGCCGTAGCTAAGCAGCGCTTTAACAAGCTTAATATGAGTGCCCGTAGCTGGGCAGCGCTATACCCAGCTTAATATGAGTGCTTATAGCTAAATAACGTGTTACCCAGCGTATGCCATTTGCACGGAGCTGCGCAGCGCGCCAACCAGCTTACCGTTGGGCAACGTTGGGCAAGCTGTAGCAAAGTCGCCTTTACACAAACACACCTCCTAGCCTGTCTAGACAGTAGTAAAATAAAAAAGCAATGACAAGGAACGAACCCAGGATACTGTGCATCATAGTCAAAGTACTGAACCACTAAGCCATGACAGTTGTACTTAGAAATACAGTATTACCATACATATAGGAATGAATGAAAATATAACCATGACAAAGCAGGTTTGCTGTAAGCAGAGAAATATCCAAAATGGCCAATCACAGATAAGTGCGGGAAAACTGGCATACATAAGCCCCATAGGTGGGAATACACACCATAACTGATTGTAATACCCATTTGCAGTCAGGATGGCAGGTGCAGGAGAGGGAAATCACTTTAGAGCACAAAGGTGGGGCATTGAGGAGTCAAAATATATGGTTTGGCTCCTAGTCCACCATCATGAAGGCCAACTCATGCAGGGCCAGGTTCAATAGGGACCGTACAAGGCAGAGGTGTGGAACCGGTTGGCACATGATCTCACCAGTGCCACAGGCATTCCGCGGACTGGTGAACAGGTCCGTCACCACCATGGGGACCTGAAGCGATGAAAGGAGGACCAACTGAACCGATGGATCCAGGAGGCCCATCAAATGCCCAATGCCCCACTACTGAGTAAGTATCCATGTAATTAAGTATGTAAAAAATGCTATCCTAGCCTATAGTATGGATAGGTATGTTCCAATATTCCTTCATTTATATTACAGCTGCAGGTGTTCATTTCGCGAATCGGCAAGCCTATGCTGATAGGCTGGCAAGGTTGCGCTACCAGGCAGGTTAGTAATTATTCTGCTGGTATTGTTATAGAATAGAAGTGAGACAGCCTGAAAAAGAGTTCAGTGTTGTAACCCAGTAATAAAGGTCAAATACACCTAGAAGAAAGATTCTGCTAATATTGTAAGATTAGATAAGTAATGCAGCCTGGAAAAGAGTATTGCAATCCAGTAATAAAGATTAAACAAGTCTCAAATAGAGTTTCCACCTGTATTGTAATATCAGATAGCTGCTTCAGCCTGAAAACTAGTGTTGTAATCAATCAACAAAGGATAGACAAGTGTTGAATACATCCTTGTAAATTCTGCCATATGAAATTAGTGAGTCAGCTGGAAAGGATTGTTGTAACCCAGTAATAAATGTTAATAAAGCCTAGAATTAAGTACCATCCTGAAATGTAAATATAAAATAAGTGAGAGAGTATGAGGAAAGACAGTTTGAAACTACCAAGAAAGCTGTAATAAGTCTGAAATAAAGGTATACTGCATTCACTACATAATGAAATGAATGAGACAGCCACAACCAAAGAGTGAAATGTCTTTAATAAAGTACAGAACCTGGACTGTGTCCGTCCCACAATTTGGATATGTTGCTGTACCCTTGCATTATGGAGATAGTATGGTTGTATGAAATGCTGAACATCCACAGTTGTCTAGACCCATATAAATCATATGTAGCAGGATGCTTTACCTGAATACAGCCAGATATGAACATATATGAATAAAAATGGAATGTATATTAATGTAGCAGTAACATCCCCATCACCAACATTCCTAAGGTTACATACAGGAAACTGTACTAATACATGTAGGGGATATATATATGCATCTACTAGGAATGTACAGTATATACGTATAGGTAGTTTAAGTTGTTAATGTAATATTTCTCCACCCTACCCTATTCTCACAAATGATGCCATTCCACACCAAACTGGGTATGTGTATTCACAATTAATTCCCATGGACATTTGTCCTGTTGGTTCATACATATCTGCATGTACGTTGATGCATGTGCCCTGTTCACATATCCAAACCTGATGGCCTGTTGCCACCAATGAACCCTGCATGCTGTTGGAATGTCCACTGTTGTTCTAAATATGCATGTGTTACGCTTGCTGCTCAATGTTCGGAATTCATGTGTGTTTGGTTAATGGGAATACTGATGCATGCTGTTACAACTAATTTTGAATGGTGTTGTTTGTTATTAACCCAAAATGCCATATAATACTGCTAAACATAGGACAACAGGGAAGGCGGGTTCCAGCGGACCCACCTCTCCCACCTCATCTGGTGAGTGCCCAGGCCGGGACATCCTCCTCTGGTGGCCCTGTGCCACCTTCAGGTGGAAGCGCTGCAGGGGATGGGGCTTGTCCCCCCTCTGCAAGCGTGGCTGGAGGAGAGCCTCCACTCACCCTCCATAGGGTCCGGTCTGTGGTGCGTAGTGAGATCAGGCGTTCCATGACTGATCCCCTATGCCAGCTTGAGGCGAGAGTGGCGCAACTCATGGGTGTGCCTGCCCACCCTATCCAGCCCCCAGCACAGCCCCGGCCTGGGCTGTGAAGGCGCAGTGGTAAATGCCCATGGGTGGGGATCTCAGTTCCACTGTTGCCATCTGTGGGCTCATATGCTTGCAATATCCAAACATCCGTCCACGTCAGTTGTGTTTACCCCCACATGTGTCATACACCGCCCTGTATGCGTCTTGTTTGTCTTGTATGTTAACCTCTCCAACCTACCTCCCCAAATATACCCACTTCCTGTACCTCACATTCTACTCTCACCTGAAAAAAAAAAGGGCAATGTGTTCCCACAAAAAAATTCTGCCCCATGCATAGCTGCCCATTTTGCATACATGTCTGCTGGACATGTAAACTGATAATTACAATTGGCTGTACAACATATTTAGTTGTCCTCACCCCTCTCTCAGGGGTGGAAGGTGTCAAATCTCACTCTAAGTTTCTAACATATGCACAGCTGTTGCTGTTAAAGAATTGGGCAGCTATGGGCCTTCCCTACATCCTTCCTGCACACCCTGAGTTTGTTTTCCTACTGTCCTACCCTCTTTGTGCCCCCCTTTTCACCACTGTCCTATTTCCACATTTTCTTTTCTTTAAAAGAAATTAGCACGGGTGTTAGCGGTAGTAAGCACTTTTAAGCAGTAGTCAGCGGGTGTGCGCTTGTGTGTGCTTAGCTAAGCGTAGATAAGCATAGCTAAGCATCGTGCAAACTCACGCAAACCCGCTTACAACTGCTTAAAAGTGCCTTAGTCACTCTGTATGACAAGGCCTGTAATCTGCACATCAGCAAAATAAAATACCCCTGTCAGTCTCGATCCCTTGACCTTGGAAACACTAGACTGCATGAATTACCACTGAGCCACAGCAGATATACAAGAACCTGGGGATGAAAGAAATATATCATGAAATACAATGAGTGAATGTAAAGGGACAATATGAAGGCCATTACACAAAGCTTGTTCTGTGTATCTTTACTGGCAATTATTGTGGAATTGCATTACATGAGTGTGATAAGAGAAACAGCCATGTTACTAGGTAATAATGTTACAGTAGCACCTTACAAACCCCACACAGTATCAGAGCAGGATAAACACTGCCATATTTGAATAGGTAAGAGGCCAGACCTCCCAACTGTGACTGATTTACAGGGATGTCCCTGATTTGCAAACAAATGTTACCTGTGCCCCACTGACTCCCTGTGAAATGTACTAACAGTAGGCAGAAAGGTGGGGAATCCCACGTAATGGTAACTGTCAATAAGTTACAGTAGACAATACTTGCATGTCAGAAATGGTGTAGTAATACATACGCTCAAAATACCCCACAGTCACAACTGCAGAATATCTGAAATATATCACGGGTGTATCCCACTGATATGTACCTTTCCCTGAGGCTGGTTAAATACATACCTGAAAGTATCTCAGGCCTGGAAGTGTCAGAAACACACAGGCATATCAGCCTGTCTGCTGTTACACACTCTGCAAATAGCTGTAGAATTACTTCCACAAGCATGCCCTTATGTACGAGTACAACACAGAAATATCAAAGGATGTAGCCATCTAACATACTAATGACAGTATAGCAGTTTGCAAGCACTGCATGTGCCTGATAATCATAATTGTTAGTACAATATACATAGTTGTCCTCACCCCTCTCTCAGGGGTGGAAGGTTTCAAATGTCACACCAAATGTCAAACATATGTACAGCTATTGCAGTTAAAGAAATGTGCAGCTATGGACCTTCCCTACACCCAGTCTGCACATCCCTAGCTGGTGTCCCCACTGACTTCCTGCTTTCCACTTACAACTATTTAAAAGTGCCTTATTCACTCTGTACGACAAGGCCCTAGTACTGCTCAGCAGCAAAATAAAATACCTTTGTAAGTGTCAAACCCCAGACCATGGGCTCACCAGACTGCATGAAGTACCACCAAGCCACAGCAGACATATAAGAACTTAGTGCTGAAAGAAATATATCATGCATTACAAGGAGTGAATGTAAATGGAAAATAGGAAAGCCATAGCAACACATTCCAGTAAAGACAAATATCAAGCATTCAAGGAGTGAATGTAAAGGGAAAATAGAAAAGCCATAGCAACACATTGCAAGAACTACTGTTGTATGCCAGTTAATCCACAAATCCCACAGGAAAGTACATACTCCCATGTAAACAGTGTTAGCATTAGCAGGTGTGAGTTAACATACACACTGAGAAGAGTGAACTGGAAGAAGCAACAGCCAGGTTTCAGTACAACATGCATTTCAGTGGCTACAACACAGTCTCAGATATGAGAGATATACCAACCTTCTGACTGACACAACAGTGTCCACAGCAAACCAGCATGGTCCCCACCTTGCAAAACTGAAAGGCCTATGCCTACCTAACCTATCATTTTATAGCAGTGTCCTGAAATCACAGTGAGAACTGCAATTACCACACAGCAGGCTGCATGCAATTACTAAATGCTGGCCACCAATTGGTGCAGAGGCCATCACATGCACATGTGCAGATACCTACAAAAGCAGCCTGTACTGCCAGTCCACACATGCAATAATATCATTGCAGCAACTAGAGGGAGAGAGAGAGAGAGAGACATAGACAGAGACCAAAAAAAAAAGCAAGCAAGCAAGCCAGCCAGCAAGCCAAAAGAAAAAAGCTGTCAGAGACACCAATCCACAAAATACAGAAATACAACACATCAACAGGTACAACTGGCAGAGGTGAGAAATACAAAGGTAATGTATGTAACAGATATGTATTTGCTGGCATCTGAATGATGTGTCTGAAAGGTAATCTATATAATGTGAACCCTTCATATGTGTCAGCAGTCTATATCTATATGTATATGCAGATGTGCATATGGCAAGGGACATACTGCAACTGTTAGTGAAGGCTGGACATAGATATGTAGTTGAAGGTTGCTATGTGCACATATCAATGTAGGTTGTAGTGTGTGGCATTGAAAACAGCATGTAATGCAGGTATATGTCATGTGGTGGTGAACGTCTGTGGGACTGAGCCAGTGAGGCCTGCTACAGCTATATGGCCTGAGGACATCATAATGCATTCTGCACAACACTGTTCAATATCATTACAGAATGGTATGTCTCACAATTGTTTCAGAAGTGATATTCCAACCATGAAATATAATATACCTGAGGGGTAGAGGCCTATCATGTCTTTGTGCAACAGTCTTGAACAAATAATACATTCATGCTAGGCAATGCTCACTACTGTCCACCTTACACACCCATGTAACAAGTGGCTGTGTAATTGTGGATGTAGTCATGTTACTGCACTTCAGGTACAGCATGCTAGCTGCCTGTCTGGCACACATTATTATTGTTGACTGACCACAAGAAGCATGTTGATCATGGCTCATGTTACTACACCACATCCAGTTCCACTGACCACAAAAGTACACATAGCAGTTATTGTGTAGCACCATCATGTGCTGTGTGTGTGTGTGCAAATATATGCACCCATGGCTTGTAACACTTGCACAACATTGTTCTGTCCTTGTACACATTGTATCCCAGGGTGGAGACAATCACTGAACAACTACACACAAGCATCAAGTACACGTATACTGTTATTAACAAGAGCTGTCTACACTTGCACTGCATGTTCCTGTGCAACACATAATCTGCATGCTGGCACATGTGCAGTGATGTTTTTCCTTGTGATACTGTCACCCACCCTCAAACAGTATTGTGTATGTGTTGGATTGCAGGTGTGTCTGTGTTTGTATCTGCTGTACTGAGGAGTGTGCCTGTGTGCTTGTGTGCCTGTGTGCCTGTGTGCTAACATCGTGTACACATTTGTAAACTGTGTTTCCTATCTTCCTCTCACAGGTTCCGATGTTGCTCTGGTGAAGTGCAGCAGGGAACCTGAAGCCACTGCTGGGGATAGTGATAATGATGATACATGTGTAATGGCACAGGGAGGTGTGACTGGGTCTTTCGTTGGTCAGCCAATCAACACTGCACAGCAGTCAACCCCATCAATGTGCACAATCATCCTGCCGATACATCCATTGTCACCAATGTCCTTAGCTGAGGGACAGCATACAGTGGGCATTGACCAGGGTAGTGTGGTATCATTGACACATGCATCCCCTCACAGCAGCCATGGCCAGATTCCTGACATGGTACCACACAGGCAGATGTCCAGGGGTTCTCATGGGAGCATCCGTGGTCGTACTGCCCCTGTCAGACATGCCCACAGAGGTCTTTCAACCTCAGCTATGTTCTGGGCTGTAATGCAGGCACAGGCACGTATGGAACGGTACACCAGACAGGGTCTGAGGGAGCTTAGAGCACATCACACCACTATGAATGACACTATGCATGACGTTGCGGCTGCCATCTGTAATATCAGCGAGGTCATTGATAGACATTGGGGGGACACATTAGATCTCTTCCACAACTACATGTCCAGGAGCCAGGACAGTGCAGGACAGTTGAGGCGTCGACATGGACGTATGCCAGCAACATCATCAACTGGCAGTTGTCGCAGATGACAACATACCCACAGCCACTCCCATAGTGCCAGTACCAGCCCCAGCAATGCTGGGTCTGTGCTGTCATTAGACCATCCTAGAAGACCACGTGCACGTGGCTCTGGACAGTCCCAGCAGGGACATGTGTCCAGTCAGCAACCCACTGCCTCTGATGACAGTACCCAGTCTGGCTTAGTACCTGATACTGTCCGTAGCACCCCTGCCAGGCACAGGTACCGTGTCCGTGGCCAGAGACAGTGATCTGTATGACCTGGCAGGTACAGTCTGTGGCTGTCCACAAACACCCGTATATGGCAGCCACGTGGTGGAACTGTGTGCATGCATACACACACACATAATGCTAACACCTAGGGCTAACACATGCACACACACATCGCATCAACATTGCCCCATGTTGTACTGCTGTCCCTCACTAACACACACACACATACATGTCGACTGGATGTGTCAATGGCAGACTCTGGAAAATCAAGTACACACCCTGTGCATATGATGAAACTGTGCCACCTCCTGCCATCTGTAACATTGATGCAGGAACAGGATAGCATGGTGCTGATGCACAGGGTGACTACATAGCACTGTAGTAATAGTATCATGTTGTTAATAGTACAGTGTAATGATATAGTTGTGGGTATATCCGAGCACGCATGATGTATTAACACTATGATTGTCATTGTACTTTTGTATACACCAGTGTTAATTCCCAAAGTGTACTGTCTGCACATGTGCCACATGGCTGTTGTGTGTGCCTATGCCTGCATGTGTTGGGGTGTGGACAGTACATGTGTGATGTTTGCAGCACAGAGCTACAGGTGTACATTTGTGAACATAGCATGGAACATGACATGGTTTAACAGTATGCTGTGGGTGATACAGTTTTCAAATGTCAATGGTCTGCATTCTGATAGTATACACAGCCTACATAGCCTGACATTCAGTGGTCATTACATGGTGTCTCCTCAACTGATACACAGATGTAGGAACCCGGTGTCAGTGATATCCCTGCAGTACTACACTATACCAGTAGTCATTCTTACTGAGCCCCACACATCCCTGGGAACAATACTCTTTGGCATATAGCAGTCTCACGTACATGCCAACACACTACGGATATGTCCATCCACGACTGCAAATGCATACAGTGGCCTACAATGCATTCTACACATGACACACCTAACCACCACAAGGGTATCATGCAGACAGATACCTGTTGTCCAAGCCATGCTGTATTGCTGTAATGCAACTGTAACATTGTCATCGGCATGTACTTAACATAGTATTCCAACATTACAATGTAGGTGGTAGCACCCATCATGTAAAACTGGTAATGGTGTGTACATGTGGACAAGTGTTATCTTGTCTATCCTGTGATATTCACATTTCCAAAGGTATTCTGCAGTCCGTCGGTGTATCACCTAAGCAAGAAGGTGTCTGTATGCATATTGGCAACAGTTGCCATACACCTACACTGTATGTCCATCACTCACAGACTTTGCTGTGTTTTAACATGTCTGACATATACTCCAGACATGAAACCTCACCCACATTAATCTATCAAAGCTTTCTTGGGTGTGTGTCACATAGTTGGCCTAGGACACAGATCACTGCATTAGCCTGCATTATTACCAACATACATGTATGGCCTAAGGCCTGGGAAGCTGCGGCACATGCTGGCAAAGGTAACAACTGTATTCATATGAGGCAGGCTTCAAACATAGGAACTATTAAAGGTCACAGGTACATATCTGTATGTGGCACACATAACTGATGTGTGCATTGAAATTACTGTTATAATAATATGTCATACAATAATAAAAGCAAAACACACAGCACATCGACAAACTGTGTGACAAACACACACATGGCATTTGTAGGATTCAAACCCCTAACTAACTATGTTATGATACTTGAGAGAGACATATTAGCATAGCGTGCTATTCGCATTACTGGATGATTTCCCTTCTCCTGCTGTATTTATAGGGTGCTGACATCATCAGTCTTTCCAAAGAGGAATGTACATCTTTTAGTGTGTTATCCCAGTCTTCCAAAAGGCCACTCCTTTCACAGAGAATTGCATAAATACACACCCCCCTGCCCCCCCACACATATACACAGCGTTTGCAGGATTCAACCCCCTACCTAACTATGTTATGATACTTGAGAGAGACGCATTAGCACAGCGCGCTATTCACATTACTGGATGATTTCCCTTCTCCTGCTGTATTTATAGGGTGCTGACATCATCAGTCTTTCCAAAGAGGAATGTACATCTTTTACTATCCCTCAGTATGGGGGATAACAATATCTGTGCATTAACAGACACCTAGTTCAGGGTTACATATGCACACTGGCACTGCCAGGTTATGTTCTATACCATGCTTCATGACCACAGGACTTGTAACACACTACACAACTAGGGGGTGTATTCATATACATCACAGATACACACACCTCTGGGTTGGTACCACTGCACTAAGCATGACAGGCCATACATATACAACTACCATTGTGCAAAACTGCCTTTTGGTTTGGTGTGTAGTTCAGACCACCCCTCCCATACCCAGGAACCGCATTCGGCTTTCCTGGGAACAGTGTAGGATATGAAGGTCTTTACACACACCATTATAGTGGTTGACTTCAGGTACACGAATATTGACTGGGGATACTACTCAGGCCTCAACAACATCACCCTACAGCCACTACAATTTGTGAATCCATGTGCTATGGCACAACCAGTCACCACAGCCACAAGGGGGAATACATATTGGACCTGATCATCGTCAACATGGGGACTCTATGTTCCACACCAGAGGTAGAACCCTCATTGTTAAGATCTGACCATAAACAACTTTCCCTGGACATCCATATCCCATCCCCACCCCCAGCCAAGGAAATCACTGTAAAGAATTTCTCAAAAGCAGACTTTGCACTTGAGAAGACTGGGGTGGAATACTGCAAAGGCCCCATGCTGGGGGATAATACAGCCCAATCTGCAGAATCCTTTACAAACGCATTCTATGAGCACCTGCAGGTATGCATTGATCATGCTATCCCAAATAAAGCCATGACTCCTCCAAAACAGGAGACCTGTCTGGTTGACCATGGCCATATATAAGCTGTACAACAGAAGGAGGAAGCTACTACATAACAGAGCATTATCCCACAGAGAGAGGACATCTCTGAACAGTATTGGCAAGACACTTCAATCCCTCATATAATCATCACTTGCAAGTTTTGACAGTGAAATTGACCGGACACTACAGATAATCACAAGGCCTTCTTTAGTTATGTCAGGAATATGTGTGGAAACACCCAGATATGCTCTGAATTGTTGCATAACAGCACAAAATATGCCAAACCTATGGACATAACCTACACCCTGGCAGACAGAGTCTGCACAAACGTCCCCCCCCTTACCCCCCCAAGGGTACAGATGCCCATCCCAAATGAATGTAACCTCCTTGACATCACAGATGCACAGGTGAAAGGTGCCCTCTCCACAGCAAATAACACAGCATATGTATGGGACTGGGCGGTGTCCCAGGCTGTGTCCTACATGAGCTCTGAGTAGAACTGAACACTCACATTAAGTCACTGTTCCAACTTAGCCTTACTACAGGATATGCACCCTGAGAATGGCATACACATACAGTGCTCCCACTCCACAAAGGTGGTGCCACAACGGACCACAGGAACTATCACCCCATAAGCCTGACTAGTGTGGTAGCAACAGCTATGGAGCGTATTATCATGGAAGTCATAATCAAAAACATTGTGACCCTCCAGACAGTGGATCATACACAATTCGGCTTTGTTAAGGGCAGATCTTGCCTCTTACACATAGTTCATATCTTTGAAACGGTTACTGAAGCCATGGATGAGGGTAAGGTAGTTCAAACAGTCTACCTGTAACTTGCAGAAGCCTGCAACACAATACCCCACTCAGGCATCATACATATGCTTACCAGCTTAAATATCAACCCCTATATCACTAGATGTGTTGCTATCTGCCTCAGGGATGGAACGCACATGGTCAGAATTGCAGGTGCCATGTCCAACTCCAGACCAGTTACAACTGGTGTCTCACTGGGCTCAGTTGTGGGACCTGTCCTGTTCAGTATGTACTTCTCTGAGGTTCAGACTAACATGGGGGGATTATGTCTAACAAACATCACAGATGACTGCTAACCGGGGGGCCATAAGCGACGCTGCAGCTGACACATACTTCCTCCATAAGGGTCTCACAGAGATGGATGCTTGTTGCCAGAGCCATGGCCTCATGCTAAATGCTAAGACATGCATAGTCATCCCCTTTGGGGAAAACAAGGTGCACACAAATTACCACCGAAGTGGTAATCCATTAATTACAGAAGATGTATTTACAGATTTGGGGACCAACATAGATCGTAACCTCTCCTTTGCTAATCACATTGACAGAATCATTGCAAAGACCTTTATATAGCCCTGCTTATCACATGGGGGTTTGCATGTAGATCATGGGAGGTCATTGTGGCCCTCTACTAGTCACTCATCAGGCCCATGTTTGACTACAATGCTCCTTTTGGGGTGTACCTTACCCAACACCTGCAGCAACTACAGTGACCACAACAGTACCTCCCCAAGAGGATCATGGGCTACACACAGATGCAGTCTATTGCACCCACTACCTCAGGGTATTCTGCTATTTGCTGGAAGAGACGCATATTGCTGGCCAATACCTCACGGGAATTGGGGAAATATACATGATCACCGACGTGCTGACATGGCATCCAGGAACTGGTGCAGTACCCTGGATGCTGATGCCTGTGATATCCACATCATATCACCAGTTGGTCTCTGGAAGGTACCTGTTGCTAGTATTCTTAGGCCAACACATACCTTGGTTTCCACTGGGATGGGTTCCCCTCTGTTGGTTCTGTGTGTGAGGCATGGCCTGCACAGCTCAACAATTTGCTGCAGGTCTCTGTCCACTCTATAGTGCTCCACTATCCCCAGCTCATGTAACCCCTGGTAGGTGACCCTGGGCCTGTATACTCTTCTCCATCTCCTCACTGTGGGTTGTCTGGCAGCATTTGCATTTTCACTTCCCTCAGCATGTTGCATATGTCGCCTTATAACAGCAATGGCAGCCCCTAGCATTTTTTGTCTGAGTGAAGCTTTTTCAGTTTTCACTTCTAGTAGCTTACTCCAGTGTTGCAGTGTCTCTTGGGAGAAACAAACTGCACTGTTGTTTGCAGAGTTTTAAGTGCTGGGCTGGGCTAGTGTTCTGCCTGTGTAATTGCCTGATTCTGATTGTTTGCACCTGCTAGCTCTACTAGTATTCCCTGGTAGCTTCCTACTATTTGTTGTGCTTCCTTTTTCCTTTCTGTTTCCTCAGGGGGGAGCGACGCGCATACAAGCGCAAACAGGCTCACAGCAGCTCACACGCGCGCACACATGCATAGATGGACTAATACTTGCTTATCTGGGTTAAAAAGCATGCACACCAGTGCAAACATGCTTACAGGTCTGTAAACAGCCTTATACATGCTTACTCTGGTTTAAACGCGCGCACTCACGCTTCCACGCGTGCACTCTGTCTTACTCGAGTTTACAGGCATGCACACACATGCAAACCCGCTCGGCAAGAAACTTTGGTGTTATCCACAGTATACACCTTCCATTTCTTGGCTTTCCCTGGCCTACCTGTTGACGCACCTCTTTCCATGATGTATAACTGACAGCTAACACATGCCACTCTGCTCCAATGAGCTTCACTACTTTCATACATACCCCCCCTTGTGATGTCACCTATCTCCTACTCTGTTACTCCCCATATCCTACTCCTACACTCCACTGACTGTGCTCATTTGCTATGTAAAAGTGTGATTCGCTATCCTAACACTCATTTACATAGGATTGCCTACTAATGCTTGGTTACATGTCTTAGACTGGGCTTCTCCCCTTAGCAACCCCTACTCGGTGGCCATGTTGTCTTCAGCCTGCTATTCCCTTACATTGTAATTTAACAATTTTCATGAATTCCACATTTGTGGTTTTTATTTTCTTATTTTATGGTTTTTTAATGCACCCCGTTTGCGTGGCGCTACGCTTAAACATCGGAAATCGCCGAAAAAAAATATTTTTATTTTAATTTTGCATCTGGGAACATTTCCAATGGCTGTATATTTGGCCATTGGCATGCTTCCTCAACCATATGCAGCCTTTATTTGGAGCTGACAAGGCTCCGTTGTTCTATTTGCAGAATGGTACTCAGTTGTCAACTGAGTACATTTCTGCAACTAACACAGCTCCTACTCGGACAGATTTGTGCTTCCTGGATCGCACATTTACCTCATTTGCATGCCTTTCGGCTGCAAGTGAGGTAATTTGCATATCCCAGCCCTGTTCGTGTAGGAGACGTTTTAGGAGCTCTCTTACACGCCCCTACAGGCTGTTCCTGGATCGCTCGTCGGACATGATGGCTGCATGGAGTCTTACTCTACTCGTACACTCCGTGCAAGCCATCGTGAATCCGGTCCAGTGTTTAGGCAAGTCACTGATTATACCTACACAGCTAGTAAAATGCATTAATCCTAACTGCTTAATGCAATCAGTCTTTTTTACTAGTGAAAAATATCCAATGTCACACATCTGAAAATATGGCTTGAAATGCAATTCAAAATCTGAAGAAAAACACTAAATAAAGCTTACAATTTGAATGTATGTTAAAATATTGGCTAAGAAATGAGGAATAACAAAAATGTAAGGATGCTTATAACAAAACAGAAAACTGATGAATGAAGCCTAAAATAGTAATACAAAATAAAAACAAAAAGAGCTTAAAGTTCTAACTCTAAAAATGAGCTGACTTAAACCATACTACTATAGCTTAAAGCAGAAAAAAACTTTCAGAATATTGCACTAATATTATACCTTCAGTATAAACAAATGAAAACTCAGAACAGAATAAAATTTAATCACGTTGCAATAGTATTTACATTAGCTATAATCACAAAAAATCTGAAATCAGAATAAACATTTATGTTTCAGTAATAGTACGTATTCAAAATAAGCAAATGAAAGCCATCGCTATTACTCACTTAGCTATGTCAAAGAGCATAGGTAGTGTTCTGTTAATCACTGCCCTTTAGTTTATAGTCTGATTTTTTTCAATCTTCATTTACAGACTGTGAATATGAGCAAACTGCCTAACAAACACAGTGCAGATCTATAAACTATTGCTGTGACTCCCTTAGTTTTAGAGTGTATAACTGAACACCACTCATTGGTGTCAGCAGATGTACACAATGTCCATTAAACTGTGGGCTGTGGCCCAACATTAATGGCTGCCAATTTTCTGCTGTTTATACTTGCTGTGTTGAAGTGCAAAGGTAGTTCTGTACTAAACTTTACCCTTAATAGTCTGAGTTCTTCAATCTCCATTTTCATTCTCTGTGGCTATTAGCACATTGCTTTACTACAGGGTTTCTGGACTTTTCTTGATGAAATGCACATGAAAATGCAGACCATTAAATTGAAAAGCCATAACACATAACAGTGTAACTTACAATGGTAATCAGACCCATGTTTTATACCTAAAATATGTACTAAATCTGTGAATTCTGAAAAATATCTAAACATTTGAGTTGTAGTATTCTGATGCTCATGTTCATGAGGACAGAGATCCCGGAACTCATGTTACCATAGTTAGTAAACTAGCAACCCTCTGTCTCACATAGCACCCATGAGAGTGAGAAAATTGCCAGGTTACGAGCTAGGATGGCATGAGGGTGGGGAGCTCTGTCATCATCAACCTCATGGTCCTCATCAATACTGAAGAGGGGGTAGGAGGGTAAAATAAATAAATTATTTCAAAAATAATGTATCTATATATATATATATATATATATATATATATATATATATATATATATATATGTACATATTTTATATATATATATATATATATATATATATATATATATACACAACACACACACACACACACACACACACGCACACGTTGGGCATGTTTACTTGTGTGTAGGTGGCACCCGAAACCTGGCTCCCAGGCCAAAGGTCCATGTGTCCCAATTTCTCAATAGTTCTGATCCTTCTGTAAGTTTAAGCAACAAGCTTCACTCTCTCCTAGTATATTATTATTATTTTATATATTGTATACTGTGCAGTACCTATAATGACACAATGTATTGCCCACAAGTGTTGTTCTTGAGTATTATTATTATTTTATATATTGTATACTGTGCAGCACCTATAATGACACAATGTATTGCCACAAGTGTTGTTCTAGTGTATCATTATTATTTTATATATTGTATACTGTACAGTACCTGTAATGACACATCGTCTGTACAGTACCTATAATGTCATAACGTATTGTCCAGAAGTGTTGTCCTAGTGTATTCATAGGATCATAGCAGGTTACTAGGCTAATGGCCCTGGGGCCCTTCCAAGCATAGCCAAGAGTTTATCCCCAAAAATAAACCTCAGTCAGCACCTGTCACCCCTGTCAATGTGGGACACATGTGTAATCCCTGTGACAAATTTGTGGTTTCACATCCACTCATCAAGGTTGCGCTTGAAGAAGGTCAGTGAGGTGCTCTGTTTGATGTGTATGGGAAGTCTATTCCAGAGATGGGTCAGCCTCTGGGAGGCAAACCTGTCTCTCCAGCAGGTTTTGTTGATGTCGCATATTAGATTCAAGCCTTCTGAGCAGGTAGTGCATGAGGCATTAGACCTACAGATATGGAACATTTATAGTAGGGCTGGGTCCAAGACTGCCTTGTAGGCGAGACACAGATCATCCCTGAGCAATCTGTACGATAGAGTGATAGTGATATGAGCCTGTCTGCATAGGATAGGTGTTGGAGGCCATGGATTCTCTTTGTGAGGTATTTCGGTGGCCTTTCCAGTTGGTGCAGATGTTTGGAGAGATATATCCCGTACGGGGCATTATACTCAATTATTGGTCTAATGAGGGAGGAGTATAGAGAGGTAATAAACTCCTTTTTTCTGGATGCAATCCCTTTACTTATGACATGAACCAAGTAAAAGACTTTTCTGATCACTGGCACTACATGATGGATGAATGTGAGGTTGTTATCAACCTGAGTGCCCAGGTCCCTCACCACAGGTTGTGTGTTTGGGGGGGGGGGGTTGTTCATGTGGTAATCAATAGGGGTCGTATTTTTGCCAGATGGTATGATGATACATTTTTTGCATTTAGCTTGAGGCCAATTTTTACATTTTTTACATTTACATTTATTTATTTATATTTATTTATTTATTTATTTTAATTTACATTTTTTTGCATTTAGCTTGAGATGTTATTATGATTTTATATATTGTACACTGTACAGTAGCCGTAATCACACAATGTATTGGCCATCAGTGTTGTTTTAGTGTATTATTATTTTATATATTGGATACTGTACAGTACCTATAATGACACAATGTATTCCCCACAAGTGTTGTCCTAGTGTGTCCTAGTGTGTAATTATGATTATTTTATATATTGTATACTGTACAGTATCTATAATGACACAATGTATTGCCTACAAGTGTTGTCCTAGTGTGTTATTATGATTATTTTATATATTGTATACTGTACAGCACCTATAATGACGCAATATATTGCACAAAAGTGTTATCCTAGTGTATTATTATGATTATTTTATATATTGTATATGGTACAGTACCTAAAATGACACAATGTATTACCCAGAAGTGTTGTTTTAGTGTATTAAGATTAATTTATATATTGTATAATGTACAGTACCTATAATGACACAAACTATTGCCTACAAGTGTTGTCCTAGTATGTTATGATTATTTTATATATTGTGTACTATACAGCATCTATAATGACTCAATATATTGCACAGAAGTGTTGTCCTATTGTATTATTATGATTATTTTATATATTGTATACTGTGTAGTACCTATAATGACAAAATGTATTGCCCAGAAGTGTTGTTCTAGTGTATTAAGATTATTTTATATATTGTATAATGTACAGTACCTACAATGACACAATGTATTGCACACAAGTGTTGTTCACAAATGCAAGCGACTTTTATAGCAAAAGGCTGACAGCACAGGTATGAATATGGAATCTGGTTAAATGAGCACCATTTCAGCGATGGTACCATACCATTATACAAATGAATTTTGATTAAAAAAGGGGCAAATTAAGAATCATATTGGTGAAGTGATTTATGAGGAGTCAAATTTATGCTCACGTTTTATTGTAAGACAGCATAAGACTACAAACAGCGTGCACCACTAAACAGCTATTGTGAGTTTATTGGTGTAAATTGCTTGGTATACATATTTGATGAATTAATAAGATAATCTTGGTGATTTTTTTTCACAGTTAAAAATTGTAACATGATAAAATTCATATAGCTGGACTTTTGCATGTCAATAAATTGTGTAATGAAGATTTTATTACTTTACACCTAGTAAAATACTATTTGTCATATATATCTTAAATGTTCTTTATGTAAACGTTATATACATCCCTAAACACATTACCAAAATTAATTCCAGTTTTTGGAAGTGACTGAAAGTCATATCAAACCTCTATAAGAAGAGGCAGATTCTTGGAAAATACAAAGATTTATTAAAAAAACTTTAAAAAAATCTTTAAAAAATAGGCTGGTCATGCTAGATGTAGTATACAAAAGCAGGCATGAGAAGGAAATGGAGCCTTATACCCTAGCAGTAGCATTTATAATTTCCAGCGCTGACTATAAGGAACTCTTTCTGTGCAGATCACTAAAGAAACCAGAGCTAATGGAAACTGACGAGTGGGTAAGCTCAAAGTGCCAACACTTACAGTGATAGAACATAGATGTCTGACTCCTGTGTAGCAAACTAGCAAGCAGGACCTCTGCTGTTTGGCAGTGAATGAATATAAAAATGGATTTTGTTTCAGTAAATTTATACTTGTAAAATTAAAGTGCTTACTCTGAGTTATAAGAGTCACTAGACAAGATGGAAGCAGCACCTGAGTGTTAAAATGTAGTGCTCCCAAGTTCATGTTTCAGACTGGAGTACCTCTTACATAATTTCTTTGTTTTTATTCCCACTATAAGACTTGCCCAGTAGCCCTTCTTCCTGGGTACCATTTGCTCATAAAAATCCTTTCAGGGCCAACAACAAGGTATAACAGATTGAGCAGGAGGCCAGTTGGCTATTGTTGGCACTCTGGCTTATCAGTACATTTGTTTGCCTGGAAGATAAAAGTTGGACATGAGGGTTCATGTTAGATGCTGATCCTGAAGTGGTCCTATCCATGAACTAACCCCACACCTGTAAGTCGATTATGGACTCCTCAATGGTTGACTGGTCAGGTAGGGGACTACATGCTTCCACAAATATCTTCTCCCTAATACAATGGTACTCTCACTACTGTAACAGTGCAAGCCTGTCTGGTCAAATCTGAGTGTGTGATCACACATCTACTGGTAGGTATCACTAATATGGCAGACTTAGCAATCTTCTACCCCATGATAGACAGAATGGCATTGGATACTCAGCTTAATCTTCCCTTGCCTGGCCCCTCCTGCCTCAATGCCTCTAGCTGAACATGAGTTACCTGGGTCATAGTTTCATAGTTGCTTACTATACTATTGGCCATGGAAGATCTTTAAAAGCTTAGCAATTAATTCCCTTGTCATGACATTATTTCAGGAAAGCAAAAGCTGAATTAGTTCTTCTAAATCTGAGGATAAACTACATATATTGCTGATTAATGAAATACAGAATCTTTATTTTTATTTATCTTTGTGTTTCTTAATTTCTGGGAATTAAAGTTCTGGCACTATCATACAGTGATGCCAAGGAATTTAACTTGCCAAAGAGAAATATCTGAAGCAACTGTTTGCCTGAAAATAGCTGTGTTGGTATGATATGCTGCTCTATTTGACTCACATATTCAAAGCCAAGAAGAGTACTACTGTATAATTGTGGTAATTTTTGCTGTTAATAGTGCTGAAGCACAACAAAAGTCAATTTTATCAAGTATTGTTGCAGCAAGAATACATGGTTTAAAGAAAAAACCTACTTTGCACAGAAAGGCTTTCCTACTGCACCCCTGAAATGAGAACATGTCAAAATCCTTGTTACTTATAAATACTAACTTTAAGATCTCTATGTCTCAGAGTAGAGAGAATACTCTCAGATACCAACTTCAAGGAAATAGTGTATATAATCATATATGTCACACTAAATTCTTGCTGCTTCAAAGACTGCAGTTACAGTTCTCAAAGTTTCAACAGAAACCTATGAGTGACACAGGCTCTCACACTGGAGGGTGCAGTGGGGTGAAGCTCTGTTGCAATAAACACTTCAAAGGGTGCAACAGTGGTTTTCAGAATTCATTGTTTTATTTGAATCACAGTTTATTTTTTAAAGTATTCTGATTCACAAGACTGATTTATATAACTGTAAAGCAGGGAAATGTTAGAAAATGTTTGTGATGCAGTAGTTTAGAAAATTATTATTTAGAAAATATTGTTGACTGAGAAAGGACTATAAACAAAATCATTTGAACTGGCTCAAGCATAGGAAGCATCTAAAAGAAACATGATGGATGTGTGTAAACATGCCAGAAATTGCCAGAAGAAAGGCATAGATGCATACATTTGACATAACCATGAATGAGGCGCACAGATATGAAATAAAAAAAGTAAAATATGATTAAAGCTTGTTGTAGATGTGATAGAAATAATCATATGTAATATAATCACTGTAATTAAAGAATGAAATATGCTGTAATTGAGGACAGTTTGATTGCAATAGGAAAGTGTGTAGAAGTGTAGAAAGAAAAACAAGTGTTTTCAAGAAAAATATTGTTAAAAGCAGTGTCAAAGTAAAAGTCAGTTACAAAAAATTAAAAGTAACCACTGTACCTAAAAATTATGTTCCATGCCAGGTGCAGGGAAATGAAAAGGGAAAAGACAGAAACCATAATAAAAGGGAATTGTAAATGAGATAATAGAATAATGTATTCTTCTCATAACAGGGAGAAAACAGTCATTGACAAAGAGTCCTTATCATGTACATATGTAAAATAAATAATGAAAACATGTTTTCAAAATTAGATAGACGCTGCAGTGTTGCTAAACTGAATAATGGTGATTACTCAAAGCTGTGGAGCAACTGAAAAGTGACAAAAACTGAAGAATGAAAAGCTGCTTTGAAAAAATAAAAGAGATCAATGGTAAATATCCTGGACGTTACCTAAACTGTAGTCACATTCAAAGATGAAATGAAGACTTTAATAGTGATTGTAGCTACTTGTTCGAAAAGTGTTGGGGTGAGGCTGGATAAAGGAACTATAGACCAGAAATTTGAAAATTATTTGTCTAAAATTAAGCAAATAATTTTTAACTGAAGTATTTTAACAGCATAATTAAGGGGAATTTATGGACAGAAACTAAAAAAAAAACCACATTTTTCTTATATCTCACAGAAGATACAGCTGCTGTGGAATGGACTCCCTATCCACATAAAACAAAGTTCATTCCTGTTCATTTTTAAGTGTAACTTAGATCTATGGATCGGAACAGAAAATGTAACCCAAGACTGCCCCCTGTACTACTAATGGATAGAAGCAGCTCCCAAAATGCTTAATCCCATGCATGGATCCCCTCAAATTCTCCATGGTATGATCCTAGTCATTCTCATTAGGGGTAATGTATAATTATCAACCATGGGATATGTAAGACCAATCTATAACCAAATGGAATAGGTTCTTTTGAGCACAAAATAGAAATTGGCCAGGGTTAAATGGACTGTAAGGGCAGCTAGCCTAGTACTTACCTATGAACCTATCTTTATTTTACCATGAATTCTACACAATTCAAACCTGCTAGCACCACAATAACTACTTTATACTAATTGTACTTTTTCCCTAACTCTGAATACCCACAGAAAAGCAGACATGCTTACATGATATTGTTTCTTGGAAAGGTATTTATTGCATATAATGCACTATGATGGTACAGCTCATGAGATTGTAGTGCTATATTCTGTGTTGTCAGATCACAGTCCTATATTCTCACAATGGAAGTAGTTGGTAATATCTTATCTGAAAATCCTTAGTAAAAATGTTAGTGGCTTATTTACAGTAACTCATAGTTATGCATTTCCTGCATATGAGTTACATCATCTATCAAAAAACTTCTTGAAAAAGGTTATAGAAATAATTAAGATAACTAAGCCTTTTAAAAAAGTGAAATTTTCTGAGTTTTATGTCTCGTCTTCCTTTCCTTAGTCAACTGTCATAATTCTTGACTTGAAAGGCTTGGCTAATTAATGACATTGCTCTCAATGGCTATGAGGTTTATTACGTGTCTGGTAATAAAGGTTTAGCAGATTTATAACCCTGGAAAAGAAAAAGGGGAAAAAATACAGCTTTATGCAGTAGCATGGAATTATGAATTTTGAACTTGAATAGCTTCATGATCTCAGTGTGTGTGAAATGACAAAAAAGAAAAATGTATTAGGAATGCCTTGCTATGTTTGTTTTCCTTAGTAAAACACTTTCATATGTGATAGACATTGTGATGCAATAGGAAGGGAGACAAATTCCTAATGAAAACAGCATGGGAGTTCATTCAGTCCCAGCATGGTGTGCACTAAGGAAACTGGCTAGGATAGAAATGCCACAATGTGGGAGAAACTGGTAAGACATGCCTTCTAAATATGTGAATGTATGGAGGTTACCCTCCAGGAAAATAAATAGATTCTGGGAAAAGGAAATGTTGGATTTAGGGCATAATTGTCCTTTAAGTGTTTAAAGATAAGCCAATCATATTAAAAGGGAACTATTACAGACATACATATAAAGAGCAATACACTTTCAGGTTTTAAAAATATGTTTTGAAAACAAAGGTAGATACAAAATTAAACTGTCTTTTTTAAGAAAGCTGCACCTGCTAAGTTTATAAAGTCAGTTGTACCCATTGCTGCCCTTGGCTCTGTGGTTTTACTAGAAGCTATAGGGGTCTGTATCAGAACATCGAAGTTTTAAAACTTTGAATGTTCTAATATCGACCTGTTTTAATCGAACGCTAAAAATAGAGAAGCTGCAGAACATCGAATTCTTTCCTAGGGAAAGAATTTGGTTGGCCGGTTTTGTGGCTTTGCTATTTTCAGCGCTGTGGTGGAGATTTATGGGTCAGGTTCAGGTAAGTGCGTGATTGTGTGGTTGTTAGGATTAGAGCATGGGTTAGGCGAGTTAGGGTTAGGGCGCGGATTAGGTGAGTTAGGGTTAGGGCGTGGGTTAGGTGAGTGTGTGATAGTGATGGACCTTAGGGTTAGGGTTTGGGTTAAGGTAAGTGGATAGATAGTAGTGTATGTATAGTTTAGTGTAGGGTTAATTGTATGATTATAAGTGTATGTGTGTGTATTGATGTTTTTTAGGTGTACTTGTGTTGTGTGCATGTGTTTCAGAATAGCGAATTTTCTCCTCAAGGAAAATAATTTGCTGTTCTGAATGTTTGATATTATGTGGTTTAGATATTTTAGGTTCGATGAAATAGCATTTGCTATTTTCATCTTTCGATAACATGATATAAATGCAGCTATAGTAGGTACTAGCTCTTAGTGAATGGAGTTTCATGTTCAGAACAGCATCCCATCCCTCTCAATATGGTAGACTTGTTTGTTTTGTGAGCTACTGGCATACAACATGCAAAGCTGATCTTGAGCCATAGCTGCTTGCATTTGTGTTAAGATGAAGATTCAAACAAGTATGTGACAATTTACACTCAAAAAGGGTTTTACAGATATAATGTATTGCCCCTAAGAGTGCCATTCCTTTCAGCTATATTTCAAGAAACAATGGAAAGCATACTACACGGTGTGGGGAATGTATTATAACTGAATGATATTTTGTTAACTGGTAGAAAAAGAACATTCGCATATTCTGGACATGCCCATAAGAGGTGACTATTCACAGTTAAGCAATGAAGGTTTTGTAGTGATGTTTGGAGAAAGAAAGAAAGAAAGAAAGAAAGAAAGAAAGAAAGAAAGAAAGAGAGAAAAAGAAAGAAAGAAAGAAAAAGGTCATACCTATATTTATGGGGGGGGTGGATCTGCTGTTTAAAGAGTGATACTCATTTCAGTTTAATAGAATGAAAGCTATTCCACAAATACTGACTCAAAGAGCTTTCAGATGGTCACTGTCATTAAAAGCATTCAAGTGTGAAAGAGATTACATTCCAGGTAAAAAAACACGGTGATGTAGGCACACTAAGAAGATCACCGCTCTCTCGGTTTAATAATACTGTGGTATAGAATAAAAAGTATTGAGATGATATCATTTGGAAAATGTTATATCGGCAGATGTACAAATTAACTTTTGAAGATTAAAAGATCTATTGTTTTCCATAGTAGAAGGACACACTATGAGAGGTTTCCCAGACTGTAGACATATTCAAAGCTTTTCCATCCAGGAAAAAATGGTTCCACTCTGCTTCTCTGTATGTTGTGGAGAGTCAGAGGCATAATTACATCAGAAACTATGTATATTTGTTGTTGCCATTATCTGAGTGGTGTATTAGTATCACTTGCTTGAAAAGTTTGTTAACCTGATATATGTAGTTCTCAAATATAATTCTGACACTGCAAATATAGTAGCCCGTTCTCAAGAACATGATAGTCATCCTCCCAAACTTGTATTGTATCAATGGGATACTCTAGAAAAAAAAAACATAGAAACAGTTTTCCTTTAATTTATTTTTATTTGTATTTCAGAAGACTGGATCCAGGGGCTCTTTTCAGCTATGATGTTAAAGAACAATATGAAAACAATACGATCTTCCATCAACAGACATAATACAGCAATTTCTAGGCACAGCCAGCAGAATGAAACTTAGGTAGGATCCAGACAACATATAACAAAAGAGTAAGCTACTTTGTAAAGCAGGCAGAACCAATGCATTTGTCACAGCCAGAGGTAGCCTGATGTTGACAGTGAGTAAATAAGATAGATCTAACTGATGAAGGCAGGAAGAAGCACAGACTTACAGAGACAGAAACTGCCATAACTATGGGTAAAGAATGAAAACAAACTGAATATGCTGGTCCTTTTCCCTGAAAGCATCTTCTGTCATTAAGGACACACTCAAAATGAACATATCCTTATCTTTTATCATGCACATCAGACACAACTAATGAAACAATGCTACATTTCAGTATTCATGGCCTATCAGAAATCATTGCATTGGACAGTGTTGCATTATTTATAAGGAATTTACAGAATGTATAATGAATAATTGAATTATTTACATTACTTCTACTCTCTTAATATAATAAACAATACAAGAACCTAATAAATATATAAAAAAGTGACCGCTACCTCAAAACAAAAGTGACTTCAGCTTTATTTACTTACCAGAGTATATCACTATAACTATTGGCTTGCCACCTGCTTAGACACTAATGTGCAGAAAACTAAGTTATTCTAATCTTACTTCATTCTGATTCCACATGAAAGTTGTGCAAAAAAGGTTATAAAAAGAAGTGTCATACTAATGTACTGAAACTGTATTCTTTTGAGGTATTTGATTTCATAAATGTAAACACATTTTGGTCAATGAAAATGGATACAATGAAGAATAATGGAACCTTCTAGCTGTATATGCAATCTTGTTGAACTTGGTAATGAAGAAAGTGCATGAAGATATATGGAGAAATTATTTTTTTTTAGAAAAGAATCATGTCCTAGCTACTTCTGTGAAGAAGTGGTGTAAAATTATAGTAGATATGCTAATGACTGTAGGTAAAGGGAGTGTCCTTTCATTGATAGGTAACATTGCCACATAACCAGTGGTGGATAACTGTGGTAGTGTTTTTTAGTCCCATGCAGACAGGATTGTAAACAAACTGTGATAAAAATCAAACAGGTTGAGTCAAGTGGTCTAAGTTTTGCTTCTCAGTCTGCTGTAAGAAAATCTGCTGAAATTAGGAACCAGTTGCTTATCTGAGACTGTAATGCTTACAGTTTCTTCATTAAAACATATGTGTCACGAGGATGTATTATTGTATTATTTTCCAGTCTTTAGGAGGAAGTAATGCAGTAACATGGAATGAAGGAACACATTGTAACATTTCTAATGCTCTCTCATTCACATTTCAGATCTGTAGTTGCAGAGAAGTCATAACTAATACTTTTTAAAAGACAGAAGTTAAGCTTTATATGAGTATGAATGTGAACTCTGTTTATGTTGTTATTAGGTAGAATGAAGAATATTAATTTTCAATTATTTTATGCATCCCTAATTTATTGGCTTTACAGATTTTGGGACATCACAGTAAGCATGGAAGACTCGCATATTTTGTTGTATTTGATACTAATGACATCTCATTTTGTGTTGTGTTTTGAAATTGTGAAAATCACAGATAAATGAAATATAAATTACTTGAATTATATGACTACTTCCAGGTGAAGTCTTCTATCACACACACACACACACACACACACACACACACACACACACACACACACACACACACACACCTGGGAAAGGCTGGCAGATGTTTACTAGCTATGCCCCCTTCTGCCCAGACTATAAGGTAGTTATCACTGTCACCAAAACCCCTTATCAGCTACTTTAAGGCCCTTAGCAAAGGGTGTCCAAGCCTACTGTGTACTGTTACTGTTAATCCAAATGGTAGTCTGACCAAGAGCAAGGCTATTAGGAGTGGCCTGCACAGTGTACCAAATAAATATGCAAGTACTCTCAGAGCTGAAATATGTCTTACAAATATCAGACACAAAGATAGGTTTAAATATAGTTGATAATGAATTATAAAAGAACAAGAAAATACTCAGTAAATCATCACAGTGACTTCAGAGTTCAAAATCAAAGGAAATATTTAAAACAACATTGTAGGACAGTCTCAAATAAATACAGAAAACACCTAAACTAATTTTTACTATCTTCCTAACTATATCTAAAAGAATTTACTGTACTCTAGTTAACTTATTTACAGCAAGGCAAGACAGATGTGGTGAGTGGATGGTTCCAGCTGATGCTGCTAGATCAAAGACAAAATACAAAAATGCACAGTCATTCTCTCAGAGAGTTCTTAAATTAATATAAAATATTATTGCTGGGATACTGGCAGCATGACATCAATTTTTGTCACCTAACTTCAGTTCCCAGGCTCAAAAACCATTGCTAGAAACTGCTAGCATTTAGCATCTCCCTGTAAAAATGCATAGCCTTCCAGATGTTTGCAACTACTGGAAGTCATAAACAATAAAACACTTACAAAACAATGCAGAAGGCTCCCTAGTTTTAGACATCCTGTCTCCTTGCTGCACTGAAACTGAAAGATCACATCTCTTTTATGGCGCAGTTATAAAACAATTTCATTTCAACTATTTTACTGAGGTTTTGCAAGTTAACCTTCTATGTGCCAGTTCCCACTGTTAAAACATATACATTTGCACAATTACAATAGTTTATATACATTTCTGTTCTTTTCCATTAGGGTACACTGTGGATACATCTTTAAGCTCAGTGCTTTACACACACTTATGTACCAGCAGTTTGATATACACATAACATACAGTTCTAATACATTTACACAGGCATATGAATCGGGTTGACATTCACAAATGACATATAATTATTTACAAAATTCCAGACAGCTGGGCTGTAGTATCTCCTTTTGTTACACCAACAGAGATGATATTAACCATTGTTAAAATACATGTTTTGGTCTCTATTGCAGGAGAGAGTTTGTTGCCCTTGCCACTCTGTAGATCACAAATAATCTTTACTGATTTATTCTGGCTATTAGTACAGTGTAAATGACAAAGCATTTTTCTGAACAAGCTAGGGAATTACAAAAGGAAGACAGAACTGGTGTGGTCTTTTATTTAAAATGACTATGTCCTGATATGTGAATTATTTTCTTGTATACAAACAATTTACACATATTGGCAAGAATACAAGTGACTCCAGATACTGCAAGCTAGAAGATGTGCCACAAATGTCAGTGGTGCACAGTGCAGTAAAGAAGCCCCTCTTTCAATTACATGTAACAGTACCATTTCTGCTTTCTATGTGCAGTTTACCACATTCTGCTGTTTTATATTCTTTAACTCTGCAGTAAGATAGTGAGTATACCTAGGTAGAATACTGACTACAGAAGATATGGTGCTGTTAATGGTTGTGGACTGGAAACATCCGTAAAATAAGCACCTGGTGTGTTCAGATTCATCAATTAATTATAGAAATGAACAGTGCTTTCTTGCACTGAAATTATTTAACTGTGTTTGGGTACATCTGTTAGATATGACTACGTATTTCTAAAATATCAAAATAACTTGTCTTTGACCGGCAGGTCTGGTGTGTCAGGAATGCTAGTTCCTGCTAATAGAGTTATAAATGTCCTCCATGATACTTTTTGCATAAAATTAAGGTGTACTTAACTAGCACAGATAGATGTTACTTTATCCTTAATTAAAAAGTGTAAGCTTCACCTTTTTCAAGGATTCTCTGTTACGCACATTCTGTTACAGAACATCCACTAATTATATCAGGTAAGGTGGAGTTTTAATCCTTTGCTGAACAGGACATAACTGTTATTTGCTGCTAAAGTTATACAGCTGCAGTCTGAAAGGCGTAGGGCCGGATTTATGAAGGCTTGCATGGAGTGTAAGAACAGTGTAAGACAGCAGACAGGCAATATGTCTGCCGAGCAATTCAGCAATAGCTGGTAGGGACGTGCATGAAAGCTTCTAAAGCTACTTTTGCACGGACAGTGTTATGGTATGCAAATTACCTCATTTGCTGCTGAAAGCTATGCAAATGAAGTAAATTTGCGATCCAGGAACCACTAACCTGTCCGTGTAAGAGTAGTGTTATCTGCAGAATTGTACTCCGTTGGTAACGGAGTACCGTTCTGCAAATAGCTAAATGGTGCTATGACAGCTCCAAATAAAGGATGCATCTAGTTAAGAAAGCATGCCAATGGCCAAATATAAGGCCATTGGCATTTGGAAATGTTGTAAATCCGCAAAATCCAATGTAATTTTTCCCCCCGATCGCCGATGTTTAACCATAGCGCAGCGTTGCGCAAACATGCTGCGCTTTAAATTAAATGAAAAAAAGGGAAAAACATCCAAAAATGTGGTTTTACACTAAAAAGCTTGTCCTGCCATGCAGGTGAATGGCAGGCTGCAAACAATATGGCCACTGAGTAGTGGTTGCTAAGGGGGGGGGGGGGGAGTTCAGTGTGAGAGATGTAACCAAGCATTAGTAGGCAATCCTATGCAAATGAGGATAAGGATAGTGAATCTCAACTTTCCCTGGCATGTGAGCCATGTCCCTAGAGTGTAAGTGTAGGACTAGGGTAGTAGTCGAGTAGAAGATAGGTGACATCATGAGGGGGTATATCTAAAAGACTGTAAGGTGATTGGAGCACAGTGGCATGTGTTTGCCCTGCATTACTCAGGATAGCAAGAGGCATGTTTAAAGTGGTAGTAGCTGAAAACAAGAAACCAAAGGGGTACGCCGTGGATATATCAGAAATTTCTTGCAAATGGGCACACAGCGTGTGTGCACGTGTAGGCGAGTGTGCACTAGTGTGTGTGCTTGTTTGCATGGTGCTGCCCCTTGTGGAAACAGAAAGGGAAAAAGGAAGGAAAAGAAGTAGTAGGAAGTTAACCAAGGAGAACTAGCAGAGCTGCCAGGTGAAATATATCACAATCAGCCAATTACACAGGCAGTCAACTAGCCCAGCCCAGCAATTTAAACTATGCAAACAGCAGTCTAACCTGTATTCTCACAAGAACTCTGCAACACTGCAGTTTAGAAAGAGTGAAAACTCAAAAAGCTTAAGGCTAACAAAATGTTAGGGGCTGCCATTGCTATTATAAACCAACATGTGCAAGGTGCTGAGGGTGGTGGTGTTGTGAATGCTGCTGAGCAACCCACAGTGAGGAGACGGAGAAGTGTGTACAGACCCAGGGTAACCTACCAGGGGCTCCATGAGATGGAGATAGTGGAGCTCTATAGAATGGACAGAGACCTCCTGCAGCAAACTGTTAAGCTGTGCCGGCCACGCCTCACACACAGAACCAACAGAGGGGAACCCATCCCAGTGGATACCAAGGTATGTGTTGGCCTACGAATACTAGCTACAGGTACCTTCCAGAGACCAATTGGTGATATGATGGGGGTTTCACAGGCATCAGGATCCAGGGTACTACACCAGTTCCTGGATGCCATGTCAGCACATGTCGGTGAGCATGTATATTTCCCCAACTCCAGTGAGGCATTGGCCAGCAATATGCGTCTCTTCCACCAAATAGCGGAATACCCTGAGGTGGTGGGTACAATAGACTGCACGCACATACACATCAAAGCACCACCCGGTGAGCGGGGTAGTGTCTACATCAACCGCAAGGGCTTCCCCTCCATCAACTGCCAGGTCATGTGCGATGCCCAGGGCATAATAATGAATGTGTGTGCTGGCTGCCCTGGAAGCTATCATGATTCCCACATATGGCATCTGACGCAGCTGTACCAGAGATTTGCCAATGGGGATATCCCTGATAGTCACCTAGTGGGGGATGATGGATACGCACTGGAGCCATGGCTGATGACACCCATCAGAAATGCACACACACCCGAACAAGAACTCCATAATGAGGCACATGCACAAACAAGAAACATAATTGAGCGTGTGTTTGGGATGCTCAAGTCATGGTTCCGGTGCCTGGACACATCCGGTGGAGCCTTGCAGTACTCACCAACTACATGTACCCAAATTGTCATGGTATGTGCCATGCTACACAATATGATCCTGCGAAAACAGCTGCAGCAGGAACAGCATGGGGCAGGGCCAAACAGCCCCCACCATTGCCAAGGCCTGCGCAGGCACAGCGTGACTCAGAGGAGGAACAACCTGAGCCTGCCCCAGTAGGCAGAAGGAGGCATGCCCAGTATGCCCTGGCCTTGGCAAAGAGGCAACTAACTCATAGCACATACACTGACTCAGTAGGAACCCTGGAAATGACACCTCTCTCTGACTTGCACATACAATAAAAGGGATGCCTAACTTGACACTACCTGTTTCAAACATGTATAGGGAGTGTATTATGTGCATCCAACATAGGCAGCCCTGCAGCACCACCTGAGGCATAATTGACTTATATTAAGCAATATAAAGCAGTGTTAAGCACATTTTACCAGTATTTAGCATATTTAAGCACAATTGCATGGAGCTGTGCACCGCACAAACTAGTGCAATGTTGGGCAACGTTGGGCAAAGTCAGGCAAAGTCGGTTAAACACGCTCACACCTGCTTTACTGTTCATTAACCAGTCCGGTCTGCCCAGCAGGAAAATAAAAAGCAGTGACAGGGCTCAAACTCAGGATACTGTGCAATATAGACACAGTACTGAACTACTAATCCATGACAGCATTTCACTGGCATAGACACAGCAGGGCAATTGTAGACTAATGCAAACACAAACAAATGCTGTATCATGCCCCCTGAACTTCCCCCCAGGCCTATGCAGACAGATAACAGCAGGCAAGGCAGTGTGATGTGAATTGTGTAGGCTATGAAGTCACAAACTAATAAACGTGGAATTGAAAGCTAAGTTCTGTACTACAGTAGCTTGCCTCATGCCAGTAAGATTGGCAGCAGTACACACTGAAATGGAGTACCTGACATAGCAGTGCAGGCCTAGCAAATGTGTATAAGTGTCAGGTGAACCCCTCATCCAATGTACACCCACAGTAACAATCAGGTGTGCCCCCTGGGTAGAAATGTGCAAATAATAGCTGTCCCCCCTGTATGTAGAAATATTGATAAGTGTATGCAAAGTGACTCATGGAAGCCCTGCAGGCACAGCGTGCTTCCTGTTGATGTACAACACAAAGGTGAGCCCTGAAGTAAAAAAACAACTTGATTTTTCACACACATATAGTATATATGTCCATACTGGGCATGCTCACACACTTCAATAAACTAAGCAAATGTCAGTCAACAACATACTGAAAGGTTATACTGGGCATGCTCACACACTTAGGCCATGTCTGAGTACAGCAGTGGGCCACACATATCTGGCAGTTGCAGTTCTTACCCCAGAAACATGTCACTATCCACCAATCCTACTTTGCACACACAGTGATATGAAAACAGACCCATACAATATATTGGACTCCTGTCATAATCAAACTATGTACTACAAGTACTGAACTTGTTCAGAGAAAGTGAAAATTCAAAGAAGACCAATAAATCTCCGATCAGTATCATCAATAAACAATGAGCACTCCTAACGTTATCCAATCCATGTTCTGGCAAAAATATTGTCAAAGAATCCATAGAGAACCATGAAGCTTTATTTCGCAATGTCATAAATATCAATGTAAACACATATATGTTCTGAGTCATTGCAAACCACATGAACATGACTGACACTGCCAACATCTTGTCAGAGAGGTTCATACATATTTACCCCCCCCCCCCTCACTGACAAAAGGGCCCATTATCATACCTGGAGACTGTGAAAACCCAGAATTCACATATACAATGGTTAAACAGCACTTTCCAAACCTAAAAACATGGCGTCTATGGGATGACATGGCTTCCCTAGCTGTGTCATATGTGAACTCCAAAACAAACAGACCCTGCACCTGAACAGTCCATTGAGACTCACCCTCTGTACAGGATATGAAACTGTTGAATGCGTTACAGCAACATTTGGCACACTCCACAAGTGTTGGTGCACAACAAACCATAGGAACTATTGTCTTATAAGCCTATTAAGCCTGAACCTACAAACACCCAACCCTACCAATTTAGGTTTGGTCAGGGGCAGATCATGGTTCCCAAACCTGCTAGACTGTTTTCAAGGCAGTCACCCAGGACATACATCAATGAAATGAGCTACACACATCCCACAAAGACCTTGGAAAGCCCTCTTTCAACATCCAAGACACATGTCGTATCCACAAAATCAACAACCAGTGCATAAATATGTATGTCATCTGAAAGATTGCCAACTGGGGCACAGATAGATCCTACAAGGTAAGAACTGTGGTCTCCTGTTCAAGCTGGTAACAACTGCTGTCTCCCATGGCTCAGTCCTGGGACCCCTCCTGTCTGGTGTATACTTTTCAGAAATACAGTCAAACACATGAGGGCTATGTTTAGCAAAGTTTGTGGATGACTGCAAAAAAGTTGTCATAATCGATGTGGGGGACAACAGAGACATCCTTAAAAAGGGTCTCAGTCAGACATATGTGGTGTAAAAATGATGCCCTCAAGCTACAGTCATACAAATACCACATAGTTGCTAACACCCTAAATATAGAGGTGATAATAAGGGATCTATGGACACGTGGATAGTCATCTCTACTTCCAGAAATATATCCACAAAGTGGTTAGAACATCATGCTATGTGTTCCCACAAACTGCCAAGGACTTTGCATGTAGGTCAAAGGAGGTTCCCTCTACTCATCAGTCATCAGACCCGTCAGAGAGTACCACAACGCACTTGCGATGTATCTGACTAGGCACCTTCAGCAGCTGGAAAGACCACTGAAGTACCTCAACAAGAGGATTACTGGCCTCAAACAGTTGTTCCATGCAACCAGACTGAATTTAACTCAATCTATACTCTGTTGCATACTGTCTACTCAGGAGATCTCTGCCCAACAGACAGGTCCATGTCCAATGCAGAATTGATGTACATGCGCTATCTGACGTAAACTCAAGCTCACTGTACCACATGCTCTAGGGATATCATCATTACAACATTAACTAGAACAAGTTGGAGGGATACATGACTAACTTACAGACTTCCCTTGCTTTGGAACAGGCTCCCAATGACATTAAGCCAAGACCCTCAGTGACACTCTTCCAGAGGAGTCTTGATGAATGTATGTGAAACTGAACTGTCACACCATGGATCACTTCATCAGCTCTACTACACGGAGGCCTAGGGAACTAACTCCATGAGTGGTCCTATGTACGAATATATATATGTAGGGGGAACACAGTATAATAAGCCAAAGATGGATGGGCACAGATGTGTGTAAGAGGGTGACCATGACAGGGAGCCATCCAGGACTGTCCCACCCAGCACACATCCCTATGGCACAAAAGACATGAGGTGCACATCTCTCCCACTGTACATAAAAGCCACCAGTAACTGTAAGCATTACAGTGTATGTGGTCCATGTGCCTGCTGTACAACATGACTGTACAATGAAGTATACATCTACTATCTGTAGACATGTACCTGTCACATAGGTCCATAGGTATGTAGTAGACTATGTCGACGAAGGCATATATCAGCCTATGCAAGTTGTGCAGCTTTTACCACACCATTGGGTAGTCTCCCAAGGCCTAGTTCTAATAGTTAGTACCCTAAGCCCCTTTCTAGTGGGGCTGCTGATGTGATGCCTGGCATGAACTGTCTGTTTCCCATCCACTCATCAAGGTTCTAATTGAAGAGTGTCAGCGAGGGGTTCTGTCTGATGTACATTGTGACTTAGTAAGGCAAGTGTCTGGGATGGTACTGTATCCCACCAACATGTTGTAATCATCGTCCTGATGAGGTTCATATCCCTGGAATGTGTAGGGCTACTCAATGTTGTTATGTGTAGATGGAGCATGTTCAACAGTCATGTGTTGGACATGGCTCTGTATGTTAGGCAGAGTGTGCCTCTGAGCAGGCTGTATGCAATGAAGAACAGATGTAGTTTTACCAGTTGTGTTGCATTACACAACTGTTTGAGGCCAGTAATTCTCTTGGTGAGGTACCTATGTGTTCTGTACAGCTGCTGGATATGCTAAGTCGAGTACATCCAAAATGGTGCACTGTACTCAATGATGGGTCTGATGATGTAAGAGTAGAGTGCCAACACTACCTCTTTGGATCCTGATGCAAACCCTTTGTTGATTAGGTGGGCCACGTAGGATCTCCCAATCACTTTGGCAACATGGTTGTCAAAGGAAAGATGACTATCTACTTGTGTCCCCAGATCCCTCATCACCTTGTCATTTTTAAGGGGGTAACACCCATGTGGTAGTTTGTGTGTATTTTGTTTTCAACAAAGAGGATCACTATACATTCCTCCACAGTGAGCTTGAGGCCATGATACTGACACCACACATCTGTCTCATAGAGTCCCTTCTGGAGAATATGTCTGTCTTCCGTGGACTCTATTATGGCAAACACTTTACAATTTCCAGGAAACTTAGTCAACCATAACTCTCCTGTGTTGGCATGTACATTTGAGAAGTCTATACCAAACAGGAGGGACCCCAGGACTGAACCCTGGGGGACACCAGTCGTTACCAGTGTAGAGTCTGACATGTAGCCAGCAACTCATAATGTGTGTGACCTATCTGTGAGGCAGTTTGCAATCTATCCTGTGATGTATGGATTCATGGGCAGGTTGGTGAGTTCATCTATGATACCTGACTGGGGAATGGTGTCAAAGGCCTTAGCGAGGCATAGGTAGGCTGTGTGGATCACATTTCAATCATCCGTAGCCTGGGTAACTGTCAAAGAAATCCTCCCAGTTCAGGAGGCGTGTTCTGCATTTGACCAAGCCAAACTGTGTGTGGCCAACTGTGTGAAGGTTCCCAATCTCTGTATTGTTGACTTCCATTATGACTGGCTCCATTGCCTTGCAGAACACAATTGTCAGGCTCATAGAGCATGAATGCCAAGGGGTTTTCGTGGCCCCACCCCTGTGGAATGTGAGGAACGTTGCTGTGTAACATTCTATGGGTACATATCCTGTAGGGAGCATGTAGAGAGAGGTGTAGGTATCCTTGATGAATATGGATACATCCTCACCCTATGTGCTATGATTCAGGTTCTGATGCTGGAAGGTATGGAATGAGTAGTATCCATGTAGTGCTGGTGTGCTGTCTGGAGCCTTGAACTAGGTTAACAATGCTGCACAGATATCAATATTCTCCATAATGAGAAGTGCCTCGAGTGTGTGCATTTGGAGGCTGAGACTTCTGGCAATGAGTAGCATTTAGCTCACTTTGTGGTTATTTGTGTTGGTTACAGGGTTTGGTTTGTCCTGCGTGACTGGTGTTCCACACCTGATGTCAATGCCTCATTGGTCCCATCTGACCATAAGCTAATCACTCTACATATCCACATTCTGAAACCACACCCCCATTAAGGAAACTATGTTAAATAATTTCTCCAAAGCCAATGTCATGCTTCTTAAGACTGAAGTGCTGAACTGCAGGACACACATGCAGATGGACAATACAGTAATGACTACTTAATCATTCTCAATTGCACTTCATAAGTACTTACATGACTGCATGCATCGTGCTATCCCAAACAGAACCAAGACGCTAACCTTCAAGAAAAGGAATCCAATCTGGTGTTCTCCTGCCATAAACAAACTGCACAACAGAAGGAAAATACTGTTGCAAAACAGGGTAAAATCCCATGAAGGGAGGAGCTCCACGGTCCACATCCATAGGAAGCTGTGATCCATGATAAAATCCTCCAAAGCTATTTATGAAAACAGAATTGACACTGATTCTAAAGACAACCACAGAGCATTCTATAGCTACATCAAGAATCTCAATGGCAACACTCAGATCTGCTCTGAGTTACAGCACAAAGGCACTAAGTATACAGACCCAACTGATATTGCCAACATCCATGCAGATAGGATCAGTGCTAACTTTACCCCCCTCATACATGAATGAGCACATCTCCATAACGGAAGACTGCAAAGTTGCTGTCATCATGGCTGCACAGGTAAAAAACAGTCTCCAAAGCCAGTAACACAATGTCCATGGGACCAGATAACATCCCAGGCTGTGGTCTACACAAACTACAGAACAAACAGGCACCACACCTACATACCATGTTCAGTCATAGCCTCACCTCAGGCTTTGTGCTTGCTGAATGGTGCACAATGATGGTTATCCCACTACACAAGGGGGGAGACACCATGGTCCCCAGGATCTAGTGGCCCATTAGCCTGACGAGCCTGCTCTGCAAGGCCATGGAATGTATCATCATATAACTTATAAAAAAAGACATTGGTAATCTCCAAACACTGGACCACAACCATGTTGTATTTGTAAAAGGCAGATCATGTCTCCTAAACCTGATAGACGTCATTGAAGCAGTCACCAGAACTGTAGACAAGGGTAAGGTGGTTCACACAGCCTATGTAGATCTTGCCACAGCTTTCAACACCATCCCCCACTCTGGAATTATAGATAAACCCACTAAACTAGGTATAAATCACTATGTCACAAGATGGGATGCCAACTGGCTAACTGACAGAACACACACTCTGAAAGTAGCGGACTCCAAGTACGACATTAGACCAGAGACAAGTGCAGTACCACAGGGTTCAGTCCTGGCTCCTGTCCTGTCTGGAATCTACTTCCCTGAAGTAAACTTTAACATGGAAGGTCTGTGCCTAATGAAGTTTCCAGATGACTGCAAACTAGGAGCCATAATCAAAACTATTGAAGATGTGGACATCCTACATAAGGGCCTCACTGAGACAGATGCCTGGTGTCAAAGCCATGGCTTCAAGCTCAATGCCAAAAAGTGCATTGTCATCCACTTTGGTAAAAACTCTGTAGCCATGAACTACAACATAGGCAGTAGTATACTTAACACTGAAAGTGTAATTAGAGATCTTGGGTCATAGGTGGACAGTGGATACAACTGTGATAATCACATCCCCGCGGTAGTCCGGAAATCCTTCTACGTGGCACACCTCATCACAAAAGGTGTCTCATGCAGGATAGAAGAGGACATTGTTCCCCTCTACTCATCACTCACTAGATCCATAACAGAGTACAATGCCCCTTTTGCTATGTACCTCACAAGACATCAACAGTTACCTCTTAGCTAAATATCACAGATTGTCTCACATAAAAAATCAGAGTCTCTTGATTAGGAAACTAAAATACTTACTGAACTTCCCTAACAAATCTCACTTGGAATACAACCACTCTACCTTGGTAGATGGCGACATTCACCCCAACCCAGGTCCATCAAATATTTCAGCTGATGCTACACCTGCTTCACTAAACTCATCTCTTCGATTACCAACCTCCAGTACAAATACTCTACTCATAGGGCACCTTAACATCCGAAGTGTCAATAACAAAATCACCCAACTCCACTCTCTTCTTGATCACCACTCCTTTGATATTCTTTGTTTAACTGAAACCTGGTTAAAACCCTTTACTAAAGACACTGAAATCATACCACCAGGTTATAATATCTTGAGACTCGACCGCAGTGGTAAAAAAGGCGGAGGAGTAGCACTACTATTCAAAACTGAACTGAAATTAACATTAGTACCCTATGATAACCTTGGATTTACTAAAACTGAACTTCTTATCTCAAAGCTGCAACTAAACCCCCAAAAATCTATCTATATTATCTGTATATATCTACCTCCTGGAAATAACTCTACTACCTTAGAAAATATCCTCAGTTGGGCCGCATCCACCTACCCACAAGAAACCATAATACTAGGAGACCTCAACCTTGACTGGTCCTCAATAACCACTAACAACCCAGCATCTCATATTAATCTCCATGGCTTTACTCAGACAATAAACACCTCTACTAGGATTAACAAAACTAATAACAAAGAAAGTATTCTTGATTGGATTTTGGTAAACAAACCTCTAGTAAAATATCAGTCTGGAACGCTACCTGATGACATTAGTGACCACAACCTAACCTATATTATAAGACAAAAGAATGCCTCTACCTACTCTTCTTTATATAGGACCCTACGTGACCTCAAATGCTTTAATCCTACCCAATTTAAAACTGAACTAAAGGCCTGTAACTGGAACCCACTAAAAACACTTCCTCTTCAAGAAGCTGTTAATTACTTTAACACCACATTCCTAACAATTCTAGATAATCATGCACCAAAACGTTCTATCAGAATTAAATCTAAGCCAGCCCCCTGGCTATCAAAAGAGACTAGACAAAAAATGTCACTTAGAAACAAATCTTGGTTAAAATGGCGAATTAGCAAATCTCCCATAGACCAACAGACTTTCAGGCATCTGAGAAACAGTACCAAAAAAGCAATCCTCTCTGACAAAAGGAGCTATTATAGCAATATTCAGCAAGTGAATCACAATAACCCTCAAAAATTCTGGTCAACCCTAAACAGACTTCTTCACCCTGGACAGACTACCTCTCCCTCCCCTTCTGGGTCTGATAGAATTTCTTCCCTTGATACTGCCAATACTTTCAACTCATTCTTCATTGATACTATTAATTCCTTGGCCTCCCATCTCTCCAGTGACAATACTAGCATCCTTGACCATGCATCCTCCAAACTACCAACCTTTAGGCTACAACCCATCTCCACTACCTTTAT
The DNA here is from genome assembly GCF_019279795.1 of Protopterus annectens. Taxonomy (NCBI): domain Eukaryota; kingdom Metazoa; phylum Chordata; order Ceratodontiformes; family Protopteridae; genus Protopterus; species Protopterus annectens. Next base: position 1,044,996,465 of record NC_056743.1, on the reverse strand, counting down.
ACAGAGATGTATTCTCAAACTTAAACCATGTACCCCCTCAGCTGACCAGCTTCCTTCTGAATTCCTTCAAAAAGCAGCCTCTGAAATCGCTTATCCCATATCCATTCTTATTAATAGGACCATAAATGAAGAAACCATACATGATATCTGGAAAATCTCTCACATCATACCCTTACATAAAGGAGGAAACTCCTTTGACCATTCTAATTACAGGCCCATAGCCCTATTGTCCCCACTCGTAAAAATAATGGAAACATGTGTTCACCATCAGTTAATGAATCACCTAATATAAAATAACATTCTTACAAACTGTCAACATGGCTTTAGGCCCTATCATAGCACAACTACTGCTCTGCTCTCATTTACAGACTTTATTAACAAAAATCGCAACAATAATATCCTGTCTTCCGCTCTCTTCATTGACCTGTCCAAAGCCTTCGACATGGTTAACCACTCTCTCCTATTAAAAATTCTCGAATCTCTTTCCTTAGAAGCTAAGGCTATCCACTGGTTCAGTTCCTATCTCACTAACAGGAAACAGGCCGTCCTCTGGGATAACAAACTCTCATCTCTTCTACCAATTTCACTTGGGGTCCCCCAAGGCTCTATTCTTGGACCTCTTCTATTCTCCCTCTTTATAAATGACTTACAAATAGCTATTCCCCAGGCTACATGCATTCAATATGCCGATGACTCCACACTCATTTGCTCTGCTAAATCCATTTCCAAACTTCAAACCAACACTCAAGCTGTATTTTCTAAAGTCGAAACTTGGTTCCTAAAACGTTGCCTACTCCTAAACGCAAAAAAGACCAAACTCCTACTCTTTAAGCCTACTACCAGATCCCCTACATTTGACTTCACTATCTTGTCTAATAATGGAACCATTATATCACCTGACTCTACTACTAAACTGCTAGGTGTCACGATTGACAACAATCTTTCCTTCGACTTTCATATCAACAATACCATTAAATCTGTAAACAGGAAACTTGGCTCTCTATATAGAATCAAAACTTTTTTAACCTTCCCAGCAAAAGTTAATCTTGCCCACTCACATCTTATTTCCATGCTTCTCTATGCCTCACCTATCTACACTAATCTCAAGAAAAACAATCTCTCTAAACTGTCTACCACTTACAATAACATAGCTAGATTTGTTACTGGGAAGCAATTCAGAACCCACCACTGTCTGAATCTGCAACAACTTAACTGGCTTGAACTGACAAACATGTTGCTTCTATCCCAACTTATGTTTGTCCAAAGAGCTTTTTACCAACCTCTTAATACACCTGTTCTTTCTAATCTCTTAAGCCCCTACTCAAACCTGAACTCTCTCCGCTCTTCCAGCAAACTGCTAGTTACCTTAACCAAATCTAATAACCTTGCTGGTGATTCCCTTTTCTCAAATGCCATTGGGAAACTCTGGAATAAACTTCCTCCCGAACTTACTTCAATTGCATCTACTGTTCTGTTTAAACAAAAACTCAGAGTATACCTTAAAAACCACTGGATGTGTTCCTGCTCTAAGCCTGATTAAAATTTTCTTTGTTTTTTTCTCCTCCTCATGGCTATTGTCTTTCTTTTTCTGACAGTACATATCTCTTTAAATCTGCGCTTTCTTTCGATTAATGTTCTCTCTTTTCATTGGTTTTATGCTTTCTCTAAATGGTTCTAAAGATGAAATTATGTTTAATATGTTGTTTAATACCTTTACTCTGTGATTAATTATTCTTGTCTTGGAGTTAAAGTCCTACCAGTTTTTAATCTGTTATTATGAATTTTTTGTTATGTTGTATCTGTCTTGTCTAGATGTGGAGCTTTTCTCCCCGGGCCTCTGCTGAAAATGGAAATATATCCAGTTAGACTAGCCCGGTTAACAAATGTAAAATAAATAAAAAATAAATAAATAAAAAACAACAACTGGAAAGGCTGCAGACATACCTCACAAATAGCATTAGTGTCCTGAAATACATGCCATACACAGACAATCTCAAAATGCTCCAGCTGTACTCTCTCGCATATCGCCTACTCAGAGGTGATCTCTGCCTAACATACAAAGCTATGTCAAACACAGAGCTGTTGGACATGCTGCATGTAAAACACTCACAATCCCTTGGATCTTCGGCCCCAAAACCCAGAGTGAAATACAAAAGGAAGTGGTGTATCCGTTTACCCTATGGATACCCACACCTTCAGGTTAGTGGCACAGCATGAGGCCTTGGAGACCATGCAAGTGCAACTAACATTGTGCAAAGCTGCTTATCAGATTGTAGCCTGCTACAGATCACCTACCTTGTCTCAGGAACCTCACCCAGTATTCATGAGAACAGTGGAAAATACAAAAGTCCTACCAAACACCATTATATGAGGAGAGTACAACTACCAAAACACTGACTGGGAGAATTACTCGTGTACAACGTCCTTTGCCCAATGCTTCCCAGAGTTTAAAAACTCTAACGCTCTGGAACAGCTGGTTACCATGCCCACTAGAGGTGACAACATACTGGACCTAATCATCACCAACATGGGGTACCAGTGTTCCACAACAGAGATAAACCCTTCGCTGGTAATATCAGATCATAAAGTAATTACACTGGACATCCATATCATGCCCCCCCACAGCCAAGGAAACCACTGTGAAGAAAGTTTCTAAAGCAAATAGCACACTTCTCAAGACCAAAGTGGAAAGTTCTAAAGCACCCTTGCTATAGGATAATGCTATACAATCTGCAGAATAATTTACAATTGCATTCTATGAGCATCTACAGGGATGCATGTATGCATGTATTTGCATTGGGCAAAGGACATTGTACACGAGTAATTCTCCCAGTCAGTGTTTTGGTAGTTGTACTCTCCTCATATAATGGTGTTTGGTAGGACTTTTGTATTTTCCACTGTTCTCACGAATACTGGATGAGGTTCCTGAGACAAGGTAGGTGATACATGCCAACTAAAACCAGGATGCACTCCTCCAAATATAGGAAACCAATCTGGTGGTTGTCGCACATAAATGAGCTATACAACAGAAGGAGGGAACAAACACATGATAGAGCAAACTTCACATAAGGAAAGGCATCACTGATCATTATTAGGAAGAAACAATGATCGCACATAAAATAATCCAAGGCCAATTCCTAAAGACAAATTGGCAAGGAATGTAAGAATAACAGCCACAAAGCCTTCGTTAGCTATACCAAACATTTAGGTGGAACTCACCAAAATGCTGTCATCTACTGCAAAATAGAAAAAAGATACACTGAACCAACTTACATTGCCCACATCCTGGGGGACAAGTTCAGTGCAAACCCCCCCCCCCCATCACCTCCAAAAGGGCCTGTGTCCATCCCAGAAGAATGCAGAGCACCAGACTTCATGGACATGCAGGTAGAAACAGCCTTCTCCAAACCTAAGACCACAGCATCAATGGGACTGGATGGTGTCCCAGGCTGCAACTTACACCAGCCCCAAAAGGAACTACACCCTCACCTACATTCACTGTCCAGACTCAGCCTTACCACAGGCTATGTACCCAAGGAATGGCATACAGCAACAATCATCCAGCTCCACAAAGGGGGTGCCACAACAGAACCAGGAAACCATTGCCCTATAGGCCTACTCAGCCTGGTCTGCAAAGCTATGGAGAAAATTATCATGGAACCCATAAACAGAGACAATGGGGACCTCCAGACACTGGACTTTACCCAACTTGGCTTTGTTAAAGGTAGATCCTGTCTCCTGAACCTAGTTGAATTATTTGAAACAGTTACCAAGGACATAGATGGAGGTGAATGTAGTCCACACAGCCCACCTGGACCTCACTAAGGCCTTTTGACACCAATCCCCACTCTGGCATCATGGACAGGCTTACCAGCTTGAATGTTACCAGCTATGTCACAGGATGGGTGGCCAACTGGCTCACAGATCAAACACACATGTTCAGAGTTGCGGGTGCCATGTCCGACTCTAAACCAGTCACAAATGGCATCCCACAGGTATTGGTCCTGGGACCCCACCTGTTCAGTAGATACTGCTCAGAGGTACAGGCAAGCATGGGAGGAATATGGCTGAACAAGTTTGCAGATGACTGATAACTGTGGTCCATAATCAACTCCACGGCTGACACAGACATCCTACAGAAGGGTTATACACAGACAGATACCTAGTGTCAAAGCAATGCCCTCAAGCAGAATGCCAAAGAATGCATAGTCATCCCCTTTGGATAAAACAAAGTGCACACAAATTACCACATAGGTGGGAATCCAGTATGTACGGAGAATGTAATTATGGGCCTGGGGACACAGGTAGACAGTAAACTATCCTTTGATGATCACATTGCCAAAGTGTCTACAAATTCCTTCTATGTAGCCCACCTAATGTCACCTAATGTAACCCACTTTGTCTAGTCTGATGATGTCACCATCCTACAAATATACCTGTGGAAATGAGAACTCCCACTAATGTGTATAGTGTGTCGTGTAAATGTGTACTGTTCTAGTATCATTAAGTCGTTAGGTAGGGGGTTGAATCCTGCACTTGATGTTTATGTGTGTGCATCTCCTTGTAGAGAAGCAACCTTTTTGGAGACAACTACAACACCTTAAATATGATATACCCATCTTTGTCAAATCTGTTGATGTCACCATCCTACAAATATACCTGTGGAAAGGAGAGCTCCCAGTAATGTGTATAGTGCATTGTGTAAATGCATACTGCTCTAGTATCGTTAGGTAGGGGTTTGAATCCTGCACTTGACAAACTGTGTGTGTGTATCTCCTTGTAGAGGAGCAACCTTTTTGGAGACAACTACAACACCTTAAATGTGGTATACCCATCCTTGTCAAGTCTAATGATGTCACCATCCTACAAATATACCTGTGAAAAGGTGACCTCCCAGTAATGTGTATAGCGCATCGTGTAAATGCGTACTGCTCTAGTATCATTAAGTAGTTAGGTATGGGTTTGAATCCTGCACTTAACTGTATGAGCGTCTGTGTGTGTATCTCTTTGAAGAGAAGCAACCTTTTTGGAGACAACTACAACACCTCAAAAGTGGTATACTTATCTTTGTCAAGTCTGATGATGTCACCATCCTACAAATATACCTGTGGAAAGTAGAACTCCCAGTAATGTGTATAGTGCGTTGTGTAAATGCATACTGCTCTAATATCATGAGGTAATTAGGTAGGGGTTTCAATCCTGCACATGACAACTGTAAGACAGTGTATGTATCTCCTTGTAGAGGAGCATCCTTTTTGCAGACAACTACAACACCTTAAAATGGTATACTTATCAAGTCTGATGATGTCACCATCCTACAAATAAACCTGTGGAAAGGAGAAGTCCCAGTAATGTGTATAGTGCATTGTGTAAATGCGTACTGCTTTCGTATCATAAAGTAGTTAGGTAGGGGTTTGAATCCTGCACTTGGTGAGTGTGTGTGTGACACAACTGGTGACTGTGTTGTGGGTTTTGCTTTTACTACTGTATGACATAGCACAATGGCAACAGTATGTGCATTGCACGTCAGGTAGCTGTGTGGCAAATTAATATAAGTACATGTGACCTCAATTATTTCAGAGGTGGGAACCCTGCTTTCTCCATGAACACATCTGTTATCTTTGTCAGAGTGTGCTGCTGCTTTCCAGACCTTAGGTCACATCTGTATGCTTGTGACAATCCCAGCCACTGCAGTGATCCCTGGCCTAGGTCATCTGTGTCACGCACACTCATTACGGTTTCTATTGAATAGTATGAGTGAGGGTTTATGCCTGAAGTATATTTCAGACAAGTTAAAATGCAGCAAAGTCTGTCAATGATGGCTATTCATTATAAGTGTACAATAAACTTTGTGGATATGCATGCAGACCCCTTATTGCTTATGTGATTCACCGAGGGATTTCAAAATACCTTTGGAAATGGGATTATCAAAGGAGAGATGATGTAACACTTGGCTGTATGTACCCATCGGTACCTGTCAATATGTTGGGGGCTACTACCTATGTGGTACTGTGGGGATACTATGTTTTGTAAAGGTGGATGACCATGCTTTAGTTGGCTTATAGTTTTACAGCATGGGTTTGACAACAGGTATTTGTCCGTATGATACCCTTGTGGAGGATGTGTGTGTCATCTAGACAAAGCATTATAGGCCACAGTATGCGTTCCCAGATGTGGACGGACATATCCCTACTGTGTTTGCTTATACCTAACTGAGCTATATGGCAATCAGGAGTGGTCCCAGGAATGGGTGCAGGTGAACATCACTGGTTACTGGCATAGTATAGTTCCTGAAGGGTACAAATGTTACTGTGTGTCCTACATCTGTCTGTCAGTTGTCAAGACATCATCTAACGATTGTTTATGGTCAGGCTGTAGAGGTTATGTATACTACCAGAATGCAAACCAATGACAGATAGTAATAGTATCACCCACAGCACAGTGTCAAACCATGTCATACACACATGTGTACCCAAGTTCCAAAATGTGTGTAGTACAATGCATACTGGCCACTAATAGAAACTATGGAGTGTTAACACTCTGTAATACAGGACATGTCACCCTGCCCATGTGTCCACTATGCACATACATGCAGACAGTGCACCTCCACCATGTTCACAAATGTACACCTGCAAACCTGTGCTGCACACATCCCACACGTACTGTCCACTCCCTAACACATGCTGCCAATACTACACACATCAGCCAAGTGGCACGTGGGCGGACAATACACTATTGGGATTAACACTGGTGTAAACAATACTCCATTGACAATCATAGCTTTAATGCATCATGTCTGCTCAGCTACACCTTCAAGGATAACATTACACTTTACTGCTGACAACATGCTAACATTGCTATACTGTCATAAAGTCACCCTGTGCATCAGCACCATGTTAGCCTGTTCCTGCATCAATGTTACAGATGACAGGAGGTGGCACAGGTTTCATCATATGCACAGGGTGTGTTGTTGGTTTGCCAGAGGCCTACATTGAGCCATACAATCGATATGCATATGTGTGTGTGTGTGTGTGTGTGTGTGTGTGTGTGTGTGTGTGTGTGTGTGTGTGTGTGTGAGGGCCAAGAGTACTGGTATGGGCCAATGTTGATGTAATGTGTGCAGTTATGTGTTAGCCCTAGGTGTCTGGTTTATGTGTGTGTGTGTCTGCATGCACACAGTTCCACCATGTGGCTGCCATATGCGGGGATTTGTGGGACAGCCACAAACTGTACCTGCCAGGCTTTACAGATCACCATCTCCCACCACAAAAATGGTACCTGTGCCTGGCAGGGGTGCTACTGACAGTATCAGGTACTGAGCCAGACTGAGTACTATCCTCAGAGGTAGACATATGTACACTGGACCCAGGTCCCTGCTGGGACTGTCCAGCGCCATGTGCACATGGTCTTCTAGGACGATCTATGGACAGCCCACCCCCAACATTGCTGGGGCTGGTACTGGCACTACGGGAGTGGCTGTGACTTTAGGGACGTCCGTGGCGACTTCCAGCTGCTGATGTCACTGGCATATGTCCACGTCGACGTCTCACCCATCCCACACTGTCCTGACACATGGACATGACATTGTGGAAGACATCTAATATCTCACCCCAACGTCTATCCATGACCTCAGTGTAATTACGAGTGGCACTTACTAGGTCACTTACTAGGTCATGGATACTGTCATTTAAAGTGGTGTTATGTGCCCTCTGTGCCCTTAGTCCCTGTCTGGTGTACCGTTCCATATGTGCCTGTGTCTCCATGACAGCCTGGAACATGCGTGAGGTTGCAAGACCTGTGGCACATCTGCCAGGGGCATGATGACCAGCAGTGCTCTGACGAGAACCCCTGGACATCTGCCTATGTGGTACCATTCCAGACCTCTGAGTATGGCTGCTGTGTCCAGATGCATGTGCCATAGGTACCACACTGTCCTGGCCATTGCCGACTGTAAGGGCATTGCTGATGAGGGATGTATTGGCAGTATGACTGTGTTCATGGATGGGGTGTATAGCTGTGTACTGTCGATTGGTGGCCCAATGACAGACCCTCACAAACATGCCTGTGCCTCAACACACCTATCATCATTATCACTATTTGAGCCAGTGACATCAGGTTCCCTGCTGCAGTGAACCAGACCAACCTCAGCACCTGTGAGAGGAAGACAGGAAGCACACTTTACGACCTGTACATGATGTCAGAACAAATGCACAAATTCACACATGAACACATGAACACATGCACACATGCACACATGTACACATGAACACATGCACACATGAACAGATGCACACATGCACACATGAGCACATGAACACATGAACACATGCACACATGCACACAAATACACTCCTCACTAAAGCAGAGACACACACACACACACACACCACCAGCAATCCAGAACATACCCAATAGCGGTTGATGGTGGGGTACAGTATCACAAGACAAACAGTCATATCACACGTGTCAGCATGCAGGATGTGTGTTGCTCAACAGCATGCAGTGCGAGTGTAGACAGTCCTTGTTAATAACAGTATACATGGCTTTGATGCATGTGTGTTGTTGTTCAGTGATTGTCCTCACCCTGGAATGCAATGTGTACATGGACACAACATTGCTGTGCAAGTATTACAAGCTCTGCAATGTGCTGTGCACCATCACTCACAGGTATACATACCATGGCTGGATGTTTATCTGTGTGTCACATAGATATCCATTACTGATTATAGTGTCTGTGTCTTTAGCAGATAATTGTGGACACCAGTTTAGCTCATGCATGCTATGTATACACACAGGATGAGTGGTGCATGTATACCTAATGGAATACCATTGCTCAACATAGCCATTGTACAGTAGTTATGGTGAGTGTAGAACATATTGTGGACATGCCAGTGCCAGCCATGACATGGCATGCTACAACACAACTGCAACATTAAACATCACACATACCCAATGTGTGTCATGTGACCTATACACTCAATAGCATTACAAGACATATATGTGTCACTTTGTGCAAATGGTGACTGCTATGCATATTGTGTATAGGTGCATATGTCTGCACACACACAACATTGAGGTGTATAGCAAAGAATGCTATGTGTAGTACTGTGGTTACTGTGACTGGATGGCGTGTTGTATCATGAGCCATCATCATGCAGCATCATGTGGTCACTCAAGGCTACGTATGTGTGCCAGACCGGCACCTATCATGCTGTACCTGAACCGCAGTACCATGGCTACATTCACCAATTCACAGCCAGTTGTTATATGGGTTTGTAAAGTGCCCAACAGGGAGTGTTGCCTAACATGAATGTGTTGTGTGTTGGAGAGTGTTGCACTGCCCCATGATAGGCCTCTACCCCTCAGGTATATTATGTGTGCTGTGTAAATGACATTTGGGATACTGGAGTGTGACCTTACAGAGTGTGTCTGAATACGCCATGTGTAGCATATTAACATGCACTGCGTATGACGGAGTTGTGTATGTTATGTGCATGTGTATCGACTGCCTATCCAATGTCCACTATAGTGTAGCCACAATTGTTTGGTATGCTCTGTGTATTGCATGTGTTTGAGGCAGCCACTCAAGTTACTGAGATGTGTATAGTCTCACAGCAAATATGCACAGCATGCATTATGCGTAGGTGTGTAACATGTGTACATGGCCTACACCTCACCTATGACATGCACATTTTATTAGCAATATTAAATGTAGAAGACACTCACCAGCATGGGTCTGCTACCTTGCTGTCACACCAGAGGGACCTACAAGGATATGAATCAGTTTGTCAGTTGCAACAACTGTGGCATTGCTACTGTGGGTTTGCAATCTTACAGTAGCACAATGGTTGACAGTCACAGGCCTACACATCATGTTCCACATTATCAGTATTGAACAACATCAGGTTCCACATCTTCTAACTACACAGTACACATCTCACATATGCATGATCTAACAATAGAGGTAACAGTAGTTGTTGTTGTTGGCTGCGAGCCCCCAGGCTCAGGAGCAGCTCCTCCACTCTGGTGAGGGGGGTGGGTGGCAACCCCACCACCTGTGGCAAGCTGTTGCCTACGGATATCAGACTCACGCTGCCAGACATGTCTAAGTAAATCACTGCAGTGATGTCGTACCTGCTCATAAGTTCGGTTATGCATGCCTATGTCATTTATCCTACGGACAACATCTTGCCACAGTGCAGTACGCTCATGCTGGTCCTGGCTGGTTCTTGAAAATAGCAGGGTGTACTGTTGGATGAGACAGTTGGTTAGTATCTCATCCTCTGCATGGCTATAGGCAGGATTGTGATGGTGGGACATGACCCTGGAAGACAATAAAACAATATGTGTGAGCAAGTCATGTGGCACACTTAACATTCTACAGTACGGATATCACTGAACTGCCATAAATAGCAAACTATTGTCTGTCAGAGGATACACACTTTCAATACCACATATCAGTGCTCAAACCACAACTGCCTGACACTGCCTGACACGCGTTATATATTAAAATATTTTCTTCACAGCAACAAAGATAAACCACTATGTTAGACTATGCAACATTACATGGCACACTGTATGCGACACAATGCACCACCTAGCCACAGGAGGTATATATCCAGCTAATGCATAACGACATATGTAATCCATTGCAATGATTGTAAAGACCAGTTACAGTATTACCAGTATACCACACTAGTTGTTGATGGAAAACCCCTGCCTACAATATGTGCACATTTGTGAATATAGGAGGCATACTGCTGTACTAGACTATACATGTTGCTAGATACCCACTTATATCATGTAACACACATATGACCGAGGGCATGTTACAGGCATAACCACACACACATCAGACATACATACAGGACACAGAGGTATGGCAACCCAGATGAGCTTTACGTGTGTACCATACAGTACTGTGTGTCAGTGCTTACAAACCCTTATGCCTGAGGTATGTAATCTGTGAGGACTACAGGGAACACACAAAACAGTGTTTCCAAGCAATGTGGACATACACCATACTGTGCTGTTTAGACCTACAGCTTCAGGTAGTACTACAGTTCATACAGGGGTTTGATTCACCAGCAGTACCAATCAATGAGCATACATGTACTGCTTTATCCTCCAATGGCACACCCCAGTTAACACAAAGGGACTACGTCAGACCATATGCCATACTGCTTTTTCTGGCTAGCAATAGTATACACATCTTTTGCTGGGATCAGAGCTAGGACACATAATACCATGACAGAAACAGTTTCCCACTAAGCTATCTAACATGTACACAACTGTGACACATTCACCAACACATTCACCATCACACTCTGTCAACCTCACATAGCAATTATTGCAACAAGTACATGTGGGTGTGTATTGGTTCATAGGTAGGTTATAGGCTATTGGCCCTAGGACCTATAGAAGCCTAGCCAGATGGTACCCTGGCCTTTGACACCCAATTAATTTAGTTTCATGTGTCCCTGTCAAGCAGAGCCACAGAGGTGATTCCCAGGGTGTATTTTCTATCTCCCATCCAATCATCAAGACTAGTCATGACGAGTGCTACTGAGGAGCTTTGTTTGCTATTGATAGGTAGTTTGTTCCAGACTATGGGATGTCTCTGAGATAGGAATCTATCCCTCCAGCATGTTCTGTCTATTGAGGTGACAATGTTTAGGTCCCTAGAGCATGTAGCTCATAGGGATAGTGATCAGTTTACGTGGAGCATGTCCAACAGCTCTAGGTTTGACATAGCTTTGTATGTTAGGCAGAGGTCACCTCTGGATTGCTGGTATGCAACACAGTCTAGCTGTGGTTTTGTGAGATGGTCTGCATAGGGCACCTGTTTGAGGACAGTATTACTCTTTGTGAGGTATGTCTGTGGCCTTTCCAGTTGCTGTAGATGTCTTGTGAGGTACATATCAGAAGGGGCGTTGCACTCTATAATGGGTTTTGTGAGTGATGAGTAGAGGGGAACACTGACCTCTTTTTCCCTGTATGACACAGCTTTTGTGATGAGGTGTGCCATGTAGACAGATTACATGACTAGTGTGGCACTGTGATTATCAAGGGTGACACTACTGTCCACATGTGTCCCATGGTCTCTTATCACACTTTCGGTGTTAAGTCGACTACCACCTATGTGGTAGTTCATGGGTAGAGAGTTTTTAGCAAAAGGGATGCGAATGAATTTCAGACATTGAGCTTGAGGCCATGGCTTTGTCACCAGGCATCTGTCGCAGTAAATATGACTCTGTCTCTCCCTCTCTCTCTCTCTCTCTCTCTCTCTATATATATATATATATATATATACACACACACACACACACACACACACACACACACACACACATACATATAAACATCCATTGGAGTACATATAGATATACATATAGGCACATATACAGTCCACCTTTCATGGTGGGAATATTAATTATGCAAAGTATGTGAGGTATGCAGTTATGTAATGATATTGCACAGTCTTGTGCGAAATGCATTGAATGTGTTCTCAGGCCATGTGGCTTTAGCAGGCCTCACTGCCTGCAACACTGCAAACATAACAAATCACACCCACAGCGTTTGACCACCACATGTCATATACCAGCAAACAGCCATTGTCCACACTACTGTACAGAACACAGATGACATGGTTCAAATGTTTGAAATTTTATGCTGAGCTACATATATCACAGTTATGTCCCATTGCACACAGCTACATACTGATTTGTTCATGGCAGTAGTTATGCAGGGCATTTGTGCATAGATACGTACTGCTGCCACATATTGATGTTTCAAAGTATGTAGAGTAGTCTTCAAATACATCTACTACATGCCAGTAAATACATATCTGTTACATACCTTTCCTTTGTATGTGCTTGTAATTTTCAGTTTGCTGTATCTTTGGCTTGATTTTAATAATTTTTTTTTTTTTTACTTATTTGTTTTTTTGTTTGTTTTTTCTACTGGTGTGGGTGGGGGTGTGCATCTCTCTCTCTCTCTCTCTCTGTCTCTCTCTCAGCATCTGCAATGGGATGATTGCATGTGTGGCCAGCAAGTACAGCCTGCTTTTATAGGTATCTGCACATGTGCATGTGATGGCCTCTGCACCAATGGGTGGCCACCATTTGGTAATTGCATGCAGCCTGCTGTGTGGTAATTGCAGTACTCACTGTCATAGCAAACCAATGCTATAAATTGATATGTCAGGTAGGTGTAGCCCTTTCAGCTTTCCAAAGTGGGGCACATTCTTGTTTGCTGTGGACACCGTTGTGTAAGTCAGAAGTTTGGTATACTTCTTATAGCTGAAGCTAGGGGTGTAGCCAGTGATTTAAATGTTGTACTCAGACCTGAATGTTGCCACTTCCACTACACAGTTGCCAGTGTAGAATTGTACTCACCCCTACAAATGCTAACACAAGATACATGGGTGTATGTATTTTCTTTTCTACTTATACAATTCACTGCCATACAAAAGTAGTTATTGAGATGTATTAATTTGGCACATGAACTGTTTGTGAACTGCTATACCGTGAATATTAATTTACTCACTTTTGAACAGTTTCTGCTTTTTTAGTGTTGACATTAGCACAGGCTGCTCAAGAAAACTGGACAAATTCCAGTACTGAGTATGCCTACCTACATCCTTGGTAGACCCTGAACACACAGGTTTATTGTACATTTGGGTAGGGGTGCAGATGGACAGACAGCATTATGTATTAATGTGTGAACTTTATCTTGCTGGACTTAAAGGGTTGCTATGTACCTAGTTTACCAAGGCAAGTAGTCTGTCTGCGTAGCTCCCAACTGTGGACCTATCCAGATGGTAGCCAGAGGTTAGCCTGTTATTCTTTGTCTGTGCACCACACCGGTCTTTTCAGCACTGGAACAATGGCATTGTCACAGTTGGTTGCTACCAGTACATGGCTACATCCCTTGGTATTTCAGTGTTGTACTCCTACATAAGGGTATGCTTCTGGAACTCCTTCCAAAGCTATTTGCACAGTGTGTAACAGCAGAATAGCTGATATGCCTGTGTGTTTCTGCCTGTGCCAGGCCTCTCAAACACTGAGGTACATATTTGAACAGACTCAGGGAAAAGTAGGTAGAAGTGAGGTACATCTTTACAATATTAAAGACATTAAGTTGAGACTTTGAGAGAAGCAGAGCATATGGATTAATACACATTTCCTGAAGTACAAGCGGTGTCTAACTCTTACTTATTGTCATTATTCATTAAGTATAATTCACCAACATTCTGCCTAACGTTAGTAGCTTTCAGAGGGATTCAGAGGGACACAGCTAAAACCTGTCTCAAAATCAGGGACATGCCTGAAAATTTGTCACAGTTGGGAAGTATGGCCTCTGCCCTAATCAGATATGCTAGTGTTTGTCCTGCTATGATAGTGTGTGGGGGTTGTAAATTGCTGCTGTAACCTTATTTCCTGCTAGAATCACTGGTTCTCTTTTCACAGTCATGTAATGCAATTCCACAAGAACTGCTGGTAAAGATCCACAGAACAGGATTTGTGTTACGGCATTCCTATTTGTCCTTTACATTCACTCATTCTGATGCATGATATATTGATTTCAGCACCACTTTGTTGTATGTTTACCATGGCTCAGTGGTACTTCATGCAGTCTAGTGTGTATAAGGTCCGGGGTTCGAGACTGATAGAGATATTTTATTTTGCTGCTGAGCAGAACAAGGGCCCTGACATAGAGTGACTAAGGCACTTTTAAGCAGTTGTAAGTGAGTTTGAGCGATGCTTAGCTAAGCGCACAAAAGTGCACACTCACGCAAACCTGCTAACTACTGCTTAAAAGTGCTTACTCTCGCTAACCCCTGCGCTCATTTCTTTGAAAGAAAAGAAAATGGGGAGATAGGAAAGTGGTGAAAAAGGGGTACAAAGAGGAGAAGAATGTAGGGAATACAGCTCGGGATGTGCAGGGCAAGGTGTAGGGAAGGCCCATAGCTGCCCATTTCTTTAACAGCAACAGCTGTGCATATGCAATAAATTTGGAGGGAAATATGAAACCTTCAACCCCTGTGAGAGGGGTTAGGACAACAAAGTATGTTGTATTGCCAATTAAATATCAGTTTATGTGTCCAGCGGACATGTGTGCAAAATGGGCAGCTATGTATGGGGTGTAATTTTTTTTTTGGTAGCAGAATGCCCTTTTTTTTTTCAGGTGAGAGTGGAATGTGGGGTAGGGGAAATAGGTATATTTGGGGAGGTAGGTTGGGGAGGTAAACAGACAAGACAAACAAGACGCATACAGGGGTGGAATATGACACATGTGGTGGGTGAACACCATTGACGGGGAATGATGTTTGGAAATCGCAAGCCCATGAGCCCACAGATGGCAACAATGGAACTGAGATCCCCACCCATGGGCAGTCACCACTGCACCTTCACAGCCCAGAGGGTGGCTGTGCTGGGGGCTGCGTAGGAGGAGCAGGCTCACCCGTGAGTCACGCCACTCGTGCCTCAAGTTGGCATAGGGGATCAGCGACAGAACACTCAATCTCCCTATGCACCACAGCCCGGACCATTCGGAGGGTGATAGGTGGCCCTCCTCTGCCCACGATTGCACAGGGGGACAAGCCCCATCCCCTGCAGCGCTTCCACCCAAAGGTGGCACAGGGCCAACGGAGGAGGAGGTCCCAGGCTGGGCACCGGACCTGCTGGCACCAGGTGCCATCGCCAGCTGAGGTGGGACAGGTGGGTCCGCCGGGACCGGCCTTCCCATACGTTCTATGATTAGGAGGATTTAATGAAAATATGGGTTAGTAACAGTCAACAGCATTCCCAATTAGTTATAACAACATGCAGAAGTGTTCCCATTAACCCAACACACCCGAGTTCGAACAGTTAAACAGCAGGCATGACACATGCATATATGGGACAACAGTGGACATTACAACAGCATGCAGGTTTAATTGATGGCAACAGGCCACCAATATTGTGGTATTTGAACAGGGCACATGCATCAAAATAAATGCAGATATTTATAAACCAATAGGACATATGTCCCAACAAATGTTTTGAGATTAGACATACCCATTGAGGTGTGGAATTGCATTTTTTATGCACATACAGTAGGGTGGAAAATGATAGCTCCATTAACAACTTATATAGCCTTCTAGTTTACACTACATTCATATTGACTGCAGTTATATGTCCCCTACATGTATTATTACACTACACATTTGTCCTTAGATCGTGAAATGGGTTTTGCTAGATCTTTATATACATGGGCTGTATCTGACATACAAACTGTCCGGGATGCAGATGTTACTGCTGCACATTTTGTGAGTTGCTCAGACACACTACTGCTGAGATGGTACACTGACAGCTCTACTTTCATATACTTATCTAGATATGTGTAGGTGAAATTATAAGTTATATGTTAACAGCTCCCTACATTTCTGCCAGCACAATGACATTTCTGGGGAACACAATACCAAGCTACTCATGAGCCAGATTAACCTGTACATTCTGGGCATAAACCAACAGTTGAGGACTGTGAATATGCTTAAAAGCTACTGGCACTCCCTTCATCCACTTTATATGGGCCTACCCAACTGTGTGTTAACAGTGCTTAATACAGCAGTACTATTTCTATAATGCAAGAATACAACAACATATCAAAGAAAATGACACAGACACACTCTAGGAATTATACCTTTATTAAAGACTTAAAAGACTTTTCTAGAGGCTCTGTCATTTATTTTATATGACAGTACATGCAGAATAATTATTAGAGAATTATTATACCTTTATTTATTGTGTTTAAACACATTTTCAGGCTCTCTCATTTATTTTACATAACAGTACATGCAGAATACTTACTAACCTGCCTGGTGGTGCAGCCTTAGCAGCCTATCTGCATAGGCTTGCTGATTCGCAGCACAGACACCTGCTGCTGTGAAGTAATTGAAGTGATATTGAGACTTACCTATCCATAGTATACACTAGAATAGCAATTCTTACATGCTTAATTCCATGGCTATCTTACTCAGTAGTGGGGCATTTGGCATCCCACAGGCCTCCTGGATCCACTGGTCCAGTTGATCCACCTTGCGTCTTCTCAGGTCTGCATGGTGGTGTCTGACCTGCTCACCAGTCTGAGGGATGCCTGTGGCACTGACGAGTTCATGAGCTAGACCGTCCCAGGCTTCCGCTTTGTATTGGGTGCCCTGGTACTGGCCCTGCAGGAGTCTATCCTCATGATGGTGGACAAGGAGCCAAACCATAACTTTTAACTCCTCAGTGCCCCAACGTTGCACTCGAAAACGAGAGCCCTCTCCAGCACTGGCCATTGCTGCCTGCAGATGGGAGCTACAACCAGTTATGGATAGTATTCCCACCTGTGGAGCTTAAATATGCATAATTTCCCGCACTTATTGGTGATTGGCTAGTTTTGAAAAAATGCAGCTGAAGGTACACCTGCTTAGCAATGGGTAAACTTACATTGATATGTATGTGTGTGTTGAAATTGCATACTTATGTAAAGATGTCATGGCTTACTGGTTCAGTACTGTGATTATGGTGCACAGTATTCTGGGTTCGAGGCCTGTCATTGCTTTTTATTTCACTACTGGCCAGACCGGCTAGGAGGTGTGGCTATGTTTTACCGACTTTGCTCGACTTTGCCCTACTTTGCTCTACACTGCTCTGTGTTGCTTTACGTTGCCCGATGTTGATATACACTGCTCTACGTTGCTCTACATTGCCCGATGTTGCTCTACGTTGTCTGATGTTGCGCTGGTTGGTGCGGTACGCAGCTACGCGCACACAAGTTCTGTTTGCGCTAGTTGGCGCGATGTGCAGCTCCGCACAAAGCTATTGCGCTAGTTAAAGTGCTGCTAAGCTATGAGCAATTATACTGAAATGTGCATAATACTGGTAAACTTTGCTTAGCAGTGCCTCACTTTGCTTAAGATACATTAGTTCTGCATTCATCAGTATGCATAACAATTTCACCTTCTTATATATATAAAAAAATTGTTCTCTACTACATAGATCATTTCAATGCTTTTTACAAAAATTTAATTGGTAAGTGGAAGGAATTCTTTTCATATATGGATTTGCAATAGAAAATAAAAAGGGGAGTGGTGGGACTCAAACCGGGAATGTCTCCTCTTAGTGCAAGGGTTCTACCACTACGCTATTGCTATTTTTTTCTTAATTTGCATATAAGTTTCTTATTATCCTCTTCGATGTCTTACTGCTAACTGTAGCTAAGCAATGGGCATAGACGCGCAAACACGTGCAAATAGGGGCAGCTATATCGGGAATGCTAAAAAAAAAATTTAAGTTTTATATTTTATTATTGTACTGGGGTTTAGAATGTGGGGGAGTGCAGTGTTGTGTATGTACACATTTGAGCGGACTTGCTCATGTCAGTTGACATTTCCCTATTGTGATACTTGCAAGGGCTTGGATTTTTGGACTGCTCGACAGTCCGACACGCTCCATACACTCGTGCATGTTCCGTGTTAGCCTTGGAGTTGAGGCAACGCGCACTCATTAATATGCATGGCATGCTGCCATCTTATTCTTACACTGGCGTTTCCGTGTAAGCCTCCTCTACTCTTACACGGAGGATTCGTAAATCCTGGGGATAGTCATCTCCTGCCACTTCTGCATCTTTCAAATGATTTCCTGCATGTTTGATTTTGCTGAAGGCAATTTACTATAACTACATCTTTTCTTTTATAGACTTGTCCAACAAAACAGCGGGATTTATTTTAAATATAGCTGTTTTTGTCTTTTCCATGCAGGCTGCAACATATTTAAAGAGAACAACTGACAAAGCAGAGCACCCACATTTAGGTATAAAAGAGGTTCACATACAGTTTATGTGCAAGAACATTTCTTTTTTTTCTTTACACTTAATTGCAATATTGCTGCTTAACTACATCTTTTCTTTTTAAGCTGCAATCCAATATTAATCAAATTTCAAACCTCTGAGATGTATCATAGAAGAAAGCAATCTGGGCATACAAGCAACTCAATTTGTACTTTGTGTTCACAGACATATTCACAGATACTCTGTTGTGCAGTACTGTAAGTTGGTTTTAGAGTTCAGTCACTATTTTAAGTCTGAGGACTGACTCTAACTGCAGTCCTCAGAACTGAAGAAATTTAAGTTTGATGAGGGGGAAATATATCTTAAATCTGAAATTGCTGTATCTCAGAGATAGTTGCAAAGCATAATGCATCCGAGATTATCCAAGTGCAAATAACTCTGGGCAAGACCTCAATCCAAATTGTAGCTTGCTACAGACCCCCCATCATGCCCCAGGATTCACACTCCTCATTTCTTGATACATTAGAAAATATTAGGGTACAACCCAAACCCCTAATAATGGGCAATTTCAACTACTCCACCATTAACTGGGAAAACTGCTCATGTACCAACTCTTTTGCTCAATGTTTTCTGGAATTCATAAATTCCATTGCTTTGGATCAACTTATTGACACCCTCACCAGGGGCAGCAATATCCTAGACCTGGTCATTACCAACATGGGCGACCGTATTCCACCACAGGTCAATTCCTCATTGGTCAGATCTGACCACAAGCTAATCACCCTAGACATCCACATCCCGCCCCCACCCCCCATTAGGGAAACCACAGTAAAAAACTTCTCCAAAGCCAACTTCACACTTCTTAAGACAGAAGTGGCAAATTTCATGACACCCATGCAGATGGACAATAGAGGTACAACTGCTGAATCCTACACAAATGCACTTTATAAGCAATTACCATGAATGCATGGATCGTGCTATCCCTAACAGAACCAAGATGCTATCCTCCAAAAAAAGGAAGCCAGTCTGGTAGTCCTCTGCCATAAACAAACTCTACAACAGAAGAAAGAAACTGTTGGAAAAAAAGAGTAAAATCCCATGACTGGAGGAACTCCCTGGTCAGCCTCAGTAAGAAGCTGAGATCCCTCATAAAATCCTCCAAAGCTAGTTTTGAAAACAAAATTGCCACTGACTCTAAAGACAACCACAAAGCATTCTATAGCTATGTCAAGAATCCCAATGACAACACTCAGATCTGCTCTGAGTTACAGCATAATGCCACTAAATATACAGAACCAACTGATATTGCCAACATCCTGGCAGATAGGTTCAGTGCTAACTTTACCCCCCCCTCACCCCCTAGAGGGCTCATCTCTATACCAGAAGAATGCAAAGTTCCTGTAATCACGGCTGCACAGGTAAAAAACACACTCTCCAAAGCCAAGAACACAGCATCCATGGGACCTGACAATATCCCAGGCTGCGTTCTACATGAACTACAGAACGAACTGGCACCCCACCTAAGTACCATGTTCAATCATAGCCTCACCTCAGGCTTTGTGCCCACTGAATGGCGCACCGCAATGGTTATCCCACTCCACAAAGGGGGAGCCACGACGGACCCTGGGAACTACTGCCCCATTAGCCTGATGAGCCTGGTCGGCAAGGCCATGGAACGTATCATCATGGAACTCATAAACAAAGACATTGGTAATCTCCAAACTCTGGACCCTACCCAGGTCGGGTTTGTAAAAGGCAGGTCATGTCTCCTAAACCTGATAGACTTCTTTGAATCTGTCACCAAAACCATAGATGAGGGTAAGGTGGTTCACACAGCCTATCTTGATCTCGTCAAGGCTTTCGACACCATCCCTCACTCTGGAATTATAGATAAACTCACTAAACTAGGTATAAATCCCTATGTCACAAGATGGGTTGCCAACTGGCTCATGGACAGAACCCACACTGTCAAAGTAGCAGACTCCAAATCTGACTTCAGTTCAGTGACAAGTGGAGTACCACAGGGTTCAGTCCTGGGTCCTTTCCTGTTTGGTATCTACTTCTCTGAAGTACAGGTTAACACAGAAGGTCTTTGGCTAACGAAGTTTGCAGATGACTGCAAACTAGGAGCCATAATCGAAACTCCTAACGATGTGGACATCCTACAAAAGGGCCTCACTGAGACAGACGCCTGGTATCATAGCCATGGCCTGAAGTTCAATGCCAAAAAGTGTATTGTCAACCCCTTTGGTAAAAACTCTGTACCCATGAACTACCACATAGGTGGTAGTCTACTTAACACCGAAAGTGTGATAAGAGACCTTGGGACACAGGTGGACAGTAGTCTCTCTTTTGATAATCACATCGCCACAGTGGTCAGGAAATCCTTCTACGTGGCACACCTCATCAAAAAAGGTTTCTCATCCAGAAGAAAAGAGGTCGTTGTTCCCCTCTACTCATCACTCATTAGACCCATTATAAAGTACAAAGCCCCTTTTGGTATGTACCTCACAAGACATCTACAACAACTGGAAAAGCTATAGAAATACCTCACAAAGAGGATTACTGGCCTCAAACAGATGCCCTATGCAAACCATCTCAAAAAACTCCAGGTTTACTCCATCGCATATCACCTACTCAGAGGCGATCTCTGCCTAACATACAAAGCTACGTCAAACCCAGAGCTGTTGGACATGCTCCACTTAAAGAAATCCCAATCCCTCCGAGCTACACGCTGTAGGGACCTAAACCTTGTCGCCACAATAAACAGAAAATGCTGGCAGGATAGATTCCTGTCCCAGAGACTTCCTCTGGAACAGACTACCTATCTATGTCAGACAGAGCTCCTCATTCGCACTCTTCAAGAAAAATCTTGATGATTGGATGGGAAATAGGGAATTCACCTCGGGGATCACTTCTGTGGCTCTGCTCGACAGGGGCACAGGAAAATAATTTTCTTGGGTGGCGAAAGCCAGGGTACCTTTTTGGCTGGGCTTGTATTGGCCCTAGTGCCAATAGCCTAGTACCTACCTATGAACCTATGAAATACAGCAACCTTGGAGATTGTATATATAAATAATGAGGTCTGAGGCGACATGGGACTTACCCCCACAAAAATGCTTGTAATATATAATACTCACTTTCACAGTTCTCTGTTATTTCTAATGAATCAACATTCATTTTCTCAGTTTGTAAACTTGCACAACTGAGTCTCATCTGATAAGGCACTGTTTAAGATTATTGGAAATATCAGTCTTAGAGCTCATTGATGCTGAGACAATAGCTGTTGCTTCTTCTACTGAAACACAAGTGATTGAATTATACTAATGATACTTTTCTCCAAACTTACTAAAGAGAAGAGAAATATAAGTACTTGAATTCTGTGCAAAAAAAAAGGAAACATTTGCCCTTTGAGTAATCATATACAGAGGTGATGATAGTAGGTAGCAAGGGGAAGTTCTTTCACCCCACCTAAACCACTAAATTTGGACAAATGTCTGTTCACAGTTTTCTTGTATTAAATCTTTGCATTCAAGGTATAGTGTTTGATATTCTGGAGAAATCCAGTACAATCTGGAGATCACAGCAGTACAGCAAGAACATGCATGTTACAGCATATTCAGTTCTGTAAAAATGATATGCAATTGCAGATATGTTAGTGTCTTGTGACTGACTGTAGTGATATAGAACAGAATTTTTCAATGGACAAAGGTCTCTTTCCTCCACCTGATCTTATAAAAACTGTAAAAATGTTCATTAAAACATAGATTTTGGTTTTATATAAGACTTAGTTTGCAAATCTTCTACTTGCTAGATAAACTGCAGCATCTTATTTTTCCTGTTGCTTTCCCATAAGAATTGCCCTGTGTCTGTGCCATACATTTTTTAATTCTGTCTCTGTTTTTCAGCATATTGACTCTCCACAAAAAGTATTCTGTTGATGCCTGAACATGATAGCTACAGAACTGCATTTTACACAGATTACCAGCTGTCACTGGAGATAATACTTTACATTTTCTACACAAAATTCCACTACATGTGCCCTCCAGTATTCTGCCAGCCTTTCTTGTTGTTCTGTTATTTTACTTGTTTGAATGTACCTAATATTATTACTTTAGGATACTTCCCTCTTTTTTTTTACCACTTTGCTTCCAAATGTGTAGTAATTTCTTCAGATGCATTATGTCAATGTTCATACTGAATTTAAACTTTCATATCTTAGACCATCAGCCTTGCTATGTCTCTTTCCGTGTTCTCTGTCTTCTATATATGAAGCATGTTATATATTGCTATTTCATTAGCAGACATGCAGATATTTCTTTCCTAGACCTTATACAGTGCCATTTATAAAAGCATTGAAAAACACTGGCTCCAGTACTACCCCTCCCTCAGCTTGCTCTACTGGCGACAGACCTTTCAACTGTACAAACTCAATTAACTATTTCCCACAGATCCTTATTGTCTAGTTTCTATTTTACCCATGCTGCCAATGTAGGACCCATTCCAAGTCCCTCTAATTTGTTCACTAACCTTTTGTGTGGTATGATGTCAAATGCCTTCATAAAGCCAAAGAAGTACATGTCGGCTGTCACCTTCTGATTTAGTACTCTAGTAACACAAGACAATGTTTGTCTGAAATGACATTCCTGCTGGGAATTCCCATTGCCTGGGTCTTGTGCGCCATTGACTTCTAGATATTCTGAATCTATTAACTTCAGCAGGGATTCCAGAAGCTTTCCAAAAACAGAGGTCAAACTGACATGCCTTTTCAACTTCTGTATTTTCTTCAGTCATGTGAAAAGGAACCACAATTCTCTTCAAGTTGTTAGTTATTATGTTTTCTTT
Source organism: Protopterus annectens (assembly GCF_019279795.1). NCBI lineage: Eukaryota > Metazoa > Chordata > Ceratodontiformes > Protopteridae > Protopterus > Protopterus annectens. The sequence continues at coordinate 1,044,972,804 of NC_056743.1, read as the reverse complement.
CACATTGTTTATTGAATTCATAAATAATTCCTGCTTTGCAAACTTACCTACAATTGTGCTATTACTTGTGTTGTTTCCAAACAATCCACACTCAATAGATAATATGATATTTTTTAATAAGCCCACATACATGCTAGAATTGTAACAGCCCTTCATCTAAAGATAATTGTTAAGCCTTTCATGAAAGTGTATATTAAAAGCTTCTTTTTTTATTCTGTGCATACTTTCCATATAAATGACATTATTAGGTAAGCGGTTTTGTAGCAAAGCAGTTGAAATGCCTGTGAGGCATGCACTATTGACCAGAGTTCTCTTTCAACAAATTCTGAGTAAGTCAATTTAAGAACAGATTTTCTGGGTCAGAGGAATGTCAGGAAATAGCTATGCATATCTAGTGGGTTTTGCTTTATTAATCAAGAATAAATAAATACATTCATAAATACAACGGTACAAATCAAGTGTAAAAAAATATCCTAGGAGAGCACAGCTTTCATTCAAAGAACAGATAAAGACGAATGTGCAAGATAAGTGAAATCATTATATTAGGTAAAAGTACCTGGAAGTGATCATTCAGGAATTAGTATATAGGCAGTCGTTTAGTTATGTCTTAACTATATTTTTGTTCCCAGTAGTCTTTTGATGTCAGTAGGTGTGCTCAGTTCACTGATTAGAGCAGCACAACACATCTAGTCATAGTAACTGTACTGCATGTAGGGCACCTCAATGGATTTATGCACACACCCCACATCTCTGCCATTGTGCTGCATTCAACAGCATTTTTGATGAAAATCCATCCAAGATAGACAGATAGATAGTTAGATAAAAAGTCTACTGTGATGGAGGTTTGGCTATCTTCTCATAGATTTTAATCTTGTGAACAGGTAAATATTTTGTAGTTTATTTTCTTGCTAAAAGTTTTTAATGCATTCTTTTTAAATAGGATTTACTATTAGAAGAGGAAAGTCCGATGGAGTAGGAAGAATCTAGCTGACTGAACAAAAGCAATGAACTTACTAACAGATAAGAACTGTTGGTTTAATTCAACTGTCCATATTTTGTTCCCATATTAATTCAGGATTCTTCCAGCACCTTACTGACCCATTATCCTCCCTTAAAGGCAAGAACCAAGCACATTTGTTTCATTAGTCAAAGCAAGAGCCCTATGGCCCATTCATTCTTTGAAAGCAGAGCAATAGCTGGATGCCATGGAGCCCTGTGCAGCTCCCTTTTCTGGTGCCCCCCAACACTAAGCTGGGGCGCAAAAAAAAAAGGCCTCTCCTCTGAGTTGAGGAGAAAAAAAAGGTTTGTAGCAAACCACTTGCTACATTCTAAATACTGCATGTGGAGAGTTGAAGTACTTCAGCTCAGCATTAGCATTCATTTCTGAATGCCTGTACTGTACTCTAGCTACATGGAGAGCTGAAGTGCTTCAGCCCTGACCTTAAATGCAGTACCAACATTCAGAAACTGACTTACCACCTGATAAGTACCTGCCAATTGAGTTCCTTGTAACTCTGAACCCATGGTAGCTGCCCCCTTGCCCAGCCCCCCCCCCCCCCCCACACACAGCTATGATTTGTCTTGACAAAGTTGCAAACCTTATTAACTCCTTTATTCCCTTCTGGGGTATAAGTCAGGTACCAGATTAGAGCAAGCCTTTATTTCAATAAGGACACCCCTTCTCAAGCTAATTCCCTATTGATGGCTGCTGTGTCTGTTCACAATTATTGATTCCCAGTAGGATGCATGCATGCATACATCACACGGACAGACACACACACACTCATGGCCAAGCCCCTTAGCTAATATACAGTATGGACATTACTCTAACCTGTAAGGCTATATACTAGACCTCCACACTCCCTCTAAGATGGGAGCGCTATCATTGCTGCTTACCCTCACCCCCAAACTCTTCTAACTTTCCATGCTGTTAACTGAAGAGGGTGTGTTTGGGGTGTAGTCAGGGTTTTATGCCTCTACACCACAGAACTAGGACATTCGCTCTTCATTTTTTTGCTGTTCACTGAAGGAAAATCCACAGATCCTACTCTAATTTGCAACTGTAACATTTATAATGTTTATCAGGATGATCAGAAATGACAGAGACACTGTGGATGAATTACCAGCCTCCATGATATCTTTGCTGTGAATGTTATTTACTGAAGAAGAGACCACTGGACAGGCATTCCCTAAGTACATTAGCCCAATAACATATACTGTTTTATTGATTTATTTGTTATTTTAATTTTTCAGTCAGGGTAGTAGAGCACTGATTACAAATGACCAGTTACAGTCTCAGCCCAAGGAAAGATACAGCAATAAAATTAAAATATTGAATACAAAACAGCATGTCACTGCAATACAATGAGTACAGCAAGGTTAGAGTACTGTAAGAGCAAGGTAAGTATTGTTACGCAGCCAGTATGAGAAATGATTTACATTATACAGTTGACTGAAGTTGAAATCAGGTTACAAATTAGACAGAAGTTATATACACTATATACAAGAGAATCAAATGTGAAAGTAAGTTTGATGTACAGTTAGGGGGGTATAGAGAGTAAGATGGCTATTAGATGGTGAGGGGAATATGGTATACTTAGGTAATGTGGCCAGGGGTACAACACTGGCATCTAAAAAGTTTCAGAAGATATGTAGTTGCATCCAGAAGACTGCATATGATGATATTGCTTTGACAGAGGAGGAAATAGAGTTCCATTTTGTTGGGCACAGACTAGAGAAGAGGTGATCTTTGCAGTGAGGCTTGGGTTTTGAAGCTAGTAGTAAGGGAATGGTCTTGATTTCTGAGGTTGTAGGATGGGTGGATGGTTATGCTGATGATTATTGAAGGTCTGTCAGTGTTTACTAGATCCAGTAGTAAGTGGCTGCTGGCATTGAGGTTTGGGTGGCTAGGTTGTTTTACAAGTTGTTTAAGGCTGAAAATAGGAGCCATGTGCCATCATTATGGGCGGTGCAGAGCATTTTTAACTGGAAGTTGATGAGTAGTATGAGGCTGATGATGTTTTGTAGTGGCTGAGAAAATGTTATATCATAGTTTTTGGAATTTATCTTTAGTTGCTAGAGGGGGTGAGATAGGCTACTGATGTATGCAAAGACTGTGCTGAATGGGTGTGACTTCTTTGAAGGCTGGGTGTCGGGCTGGCAACTTGGCACTGTAAAAATCCACTGCCAATCATTAGTAGACCGGAGTTCCGCTGTGGCGACCCCTAACCGGGAAAAGCCGAAAGACATTACTTCATATTGCTAATTAGTAGCCAGTATGGAAGTATGTCTCTTACTGGGCTAATCTGGGCTATTAGCTGTAGTTGTTATAGGTGAGATTTACGGAGGAGGAAGGTTCTTCCTCCTCCACACTTTGTTTCTGGCCTTGTGCCAAGGTAGTAATTGTAGTCTGGAAAGAGGTAGCACATAGGGGGCCAACATTTTGACCCTGGGATTAATAGTTACTAAATGGTCAGGGCTGTGTTCTGAAACAAAGGAATTTATTTGGTAAATTTTGTAATGTATACCTCGAATATTTATTAGGAAGCAGGAGAGACAGGTGTGACATGGATTCAATTCAACTGTACTTCTGAGGAGAATTATAAGGGTGTTGAGTATAAATTTGTATAGGGTTCTTGATAGTTTTAGTGTTTTTTTAAGAGAAATAGTGATTATGTGTGTATGAAAAGGATATGAGTTTATTGTTTTTATGGTTTGTTGGAAGATGTGTGAAGAGGCAGTTAGGTGAGATGAATGAAGTGCGGTAAATGGTTGAGTGATGTATGCGAAAGTAGATAGGGTAATGTCTGGTGAATGATGTGGGTGTTTAATGAACATGTGGAAACGTGTAAGTGGTTATTTGTCCTTGTGTTATGGTGTAATAGTAGTAGCAGTAATAGAGGTAAGAAGTAACAAGTAACAGTGCGAGCATTTGCATGGTGGCATGTTGGGATGGGGACTGGGAAGTGAAGCAAGTAGTAGAGTTCTGACAGTAGTTGTAGCTGTTTGGGTATAGTGTGTATGCAACTGTTTGTGAAGACTGGGGTGAAAATGTTGGTATTACTAGTCAGTGGGGTAGACAATAGTTGATAGAAAGTGTTCTGTATTGCATTGAATTGTTAGGAGGAGAAGGTTTCAGTAGTATACACTGGAAGTAGTACTTTGTGGTAGTTGGTATGGGTATTAAATGGTTGGTGTGTGAAAGGTTGTCATGCATTAATGTACATTCATATCATGTAATTAACACAAATTGTTGTGTTTCTTCGGATATATATATATATATATATATATATATATATATATATATGTGTGTGTTTTGCAAGACCTACAATGTCAAGCATTATTTTTGCAGCTTTCCATCTAATATAAGTTCATAGGTTCATAGGTGTGTACTAGGCTAATGGCCCTGGAGCCTCTACAAGCCTAGACCATAGGATTACCCTGGCATCATGCCACCAGACCTTAGTTTCCAGTGCCTCTGTCGAGTAGAGTCAATGGAGTGATCCCTGGGGTGAATTTTCTATTTCCCATCCACTCATCAAGATTTCTCTCGAAGAGGGCCAGTGAGGTGCTCTGTTTGACATGTATGGGAAGTTTATTTAATAGCATGAGCAGTCTCTGGGTTATGAATCTGTCCCTCCAGCAGGTTCTGTGATTGCGGTAATGAGTTTGAGGTCTCTGGAGCATGTGGTGTGGAGGGATTGGGATTTCTTTAGATGTAGCATTTTTAACAGAGCTGGGTCAGACATGGCTCTGTAAGTCAAGCACAGATCGCCTCTAAGTTGGTGATATGAGACAGATAATAGTTTGAGTTTTTTTGAGTCTGTCCATATAGGACAAGTGTTTAAGGCCTAGGATCCTCTTTGTAAGGTACTTTTGCGGCTTCTCTAGTTGTTGCAGGTATCTAGTGAGGTACATGCCAAATGGGGCATTGTACTCAATGATTAGCCTAATGAGGGAAGAGCAGAGAGAGACAATGACCTCTTTCTTCCTGGATGCAAAAAACCTTAGTAATGAGATGTGCCATATAGAAGGACTTTCTGACCACAGTGGCAGTGTGGTGTTCAAAAGAGAGGCTGCTGTCAACCTGTGTTTCCAGATCTCTTATAACGTCTTCTGTGTTCAGTGGACTACCATCGATGTGGTATTTCATGGGAACTGTTTTTTTCCCAAAGGGGATGACATCACATTTTTTGGCATTGAGCTTAAAGGCCATGGTTCTAACACCAGTTGTTGGTCTCAGTGAGGCCTTTCTGTAGGATGTCAACATCACTTGGGGAGTTAATAATGGCTCCCAACTTGCAATCATCTACGAACTTTGTCAGCCAGAGTCCCTTCATGTTGGACTGGACTTCAGAGAAGTAGATACCAAACAGGACAGGACCCAGGATCGATCCTTGTGGGACTCCACTTGTGACTGGTCGGCAGTCTGACTTGGAGTCAGCTACTTTTGCACTGTGGGTTCTATCTTTGAGCCAGTTTGAAACCCACCTAGTGTTGTAGGAGTTGATGCCTAGCTTAGTGAATTTTTCTATGATTCCTGAGTGGGGAATGGTATTAAAGGCCGTGGCCAGACCAAGGTAGGCTGTATGAACCACCTTGCCTTCATCCACAGCTCTGGTGACTGACTCAAAGAAGTCGACCAAGTTGAGCAGGCATGATCTACCCTTCACAAAACCAAACTGTGTGAGATCCAGAGTTTGGAGATCTCTAATATCATTTTGTATTAGGTCCATGATGATGCGTTCCATAGCTTTGCATATCAGACTTGTCAGGCTAATGGGGCAATAGATCCCAGAGTCTGTAGTTGCTCCTCCTTTGTGGAGAGGGATGACTATAGCAGTGCATCATTTGGTAGGGAGAAAGCCTGAAGTGAGGCTGTGACTGAATAGGGCACACAGGTGAGGTACCAGTTCACTCTGTAGTTCATGTAGAACACAGCCAGGGATATTGTCAGGTCCGATAGAAACTGTATTCTTGTCCTTGGATAGTGCTGTTTTAACCTGTGCAGCAGTAATACTTGGTGCCTGGCAATCTACTGGTATTGTGATTGGTCCTTGGGGGGGGTTAAAGTTGGCACTGAACCTGTCGGCCAGCATATTGGCAATATCTGTTGGCTTGGTATTGGAGGTACCATTGTGCAGTAGTTCAGAGCAAATCTGGGTATTGCCACGGAGGTTCTTTACATGACTATAGAAGGCTTTGTGGTTACTTTTACTATCTGCTGCAATTCTGTTTTCATAGCTAGCTTTAGAGGATTTGATGAGGGATCTCAACTTTTTGTTGAGGCTGATAAGGGTTTTTTTCCAGTCTTGGGACTTCACCTTATTCCGCATCAGTTTCTTCCTTCTGTTGTAGAGTTTGTTTATGGCAGGGGACTACCAGACTGGCTTCCTTTTTTTGGAGGAGAGTGTCTTGGTTCTATTGGGTATGGCGAGATCCATGCATTTGTGCACGTGTTCGTACAGTGCATTGGTGTATGATTCGGCGGTCATGCAACTGTTTTCCATTTGCATGGGTGCTGTGAAGTTAGCCACCTCTGTTCTTAGGAGCCCTAAGTTAGCTTTGGAGATGTTTTTCATGGTGGTTACCTTTGCGGGGGGTGGGAGGGATGTGGAGTTCCAAGGTGATTAGTTCTTGATCAGATCTAACCAGGGAGTAGTTGACTATTGGTGTAGAGCAACGGTTGCCTATGTTAGTAATGACCAGGTCAAGGATGTTGCTACCTCTAGTGGGAGTAAGAAGGAGCTGGTCCAGGGCATTGGAATTAATGAATTCCAGGAAACGTTGGGCAAGTGTATTGGTACATGAGTAGTTTTCTCAGTTAATGGAGGGGTAGTTGAAGTCGCACAGTATGAATGTGTTAGTTTGGACCTTAATATTTTCCAGGGTGCTTAGGAACATGGAGTGAGTGTCTTTGGACATCGTTGGGGACCTATAACAGGCTACGACCTGAATCGCTGTCTTACCCAATGTTAACTGCACCTGAAGTATCTCTGATGTGTTATGTTGGGCTACCAGTCTGGAGATGTGCGCATCCTTTATGAATATGGAAACACCACCACCTTTGGAGCTTCAGTCCAGGTTCTGGGGCCGAAAGGTGTGGAATGAGTTACAGCCTGATAGTGCAGGGGTGCTTTCTGCTGCCTTGAACCAGGTCTCTGTTACAGCACAAAGGCCAATGTTCTCCATTTTAAGAGTGCTTTGAGCGAGTGCATTTTGAGATTTAGACTTCTAGCGTTGAGCAGCATGACCCTCAGATTGCATTTGTTTGTAGCTGTTACAGTAGTAGTTTGGTCTTTGGAACACTGCCTAAACAAGGCACAATAGGGGTGGCAAGAGCCTTGGCCAGTATCCGGAAGCCCAGGAATGGCAGATGCAGGCTATCTCTGGCAAAGCATCAAGGTCTGTCAATCATGTCATCCCAGGCAGACAGATACTGGATCCCCTTAGAATGACACCAGAAACTTAGCCAATTGTTGAAATCAATCATTTTCTGCTTGTACTGTGGTATCATTCTGGGTGATGGTAGGATGCTGCTCAGGGCTAGGGTCGTACCTGCCTGGGCTACATAATCCGAGAGCTTCTCCATGTCTCTTTTCATGTAGTCCAGGGAGGTACATCTCAGGTCATTCACACCCACATGTACAGTGACAGAGTCATATTTGTACCTGTTGTTGAGGGACCTGAGTGCGTGCGTGCATTATATGGCGGATCCTGGCACCTAACAGGCAGCTAATATGTTCTTTATGGGAGCAGCACATACTGTCCATGTATCGGATCATCAATAACTTTTCCCTACCCTGCTGTTTTGAAGGTACTACTAGATTATGGTCTGATATCAGCTCAGATTTCTTCTTCTGACTGTTCAAGTTGCTTCTCATCACTGTGACACCTAGCTGTCAATGTATTTACAACTCTGAATTCCCATAAGACTTTGTGCACATCTTTACATTTTTGTGTGCTGTTTGGTTTCAGTAATTCTTCTTACATAGATGCATTTGCTATCAACAGATATCTTCTATTCCTTTTGTAAAATGTTCTACCTTTTCCACAGACACAAATGATCTGGGATTTGCTGCTTTAATAATCACAACAGCATCCTTTTGTTGACACTCTCAAGAATATTTCTATTTTCATTTTTGCAGATTGAATAATTTCTTAGGGTGACTGTCATAATAATATTCTACTTTTCTTCTCATTCTTTTTCAGCATTTGTTTGATTCTACCTTGGTTTACTGACATTGATGATGTTAGATGCTTACTCTTTAATCTTCCTTCCTGTGAAAAATGAGCTTGTGAGAGCTTTACTCCTTGCAATGAAGCAGTTCTGTATTCTCAAATTATGATGCAACCACCTGCACAGTCACTCCTATTTTTCTTTTTATTATCAGTTTTCTCACTGTTTTAATAGCTTTCTACTTATTCATTCAGCTATGGATAACTTTGCTTTGTTGGCGTATACTTGAACTGCCCTTTTTTCATTCTTGGTTCCTAAGTTGTAGACCACTGTTTTATATAAAAACTGTATATGTGCTTTCTCAGAAGTACAGACTTCAATGTACTTATCACACTGGCACCTGCGTCTTTCAACTCAGTTGCATCATGCTATCTGGGATGATCATCTACACACATTAAATTCAGTGTTTTTGGAACTAAAACAAATCTATTTTCTTTCTGGTTCATGTACAGCCTAGTAGTGTTAAGCACATCATTTCCTCTTTTGCATTACTGCTGTGGTATGAAATGCATGTATTGCTACTTTGTATCACTTTTCCAGTCTCTGTGTAAGGCCTATCTATAAACAGGCTTACACGGGGGGGGGGGGGGGTCAGATTCCAAAACACCTGCTCTCAGTCTGTTCTCAGTGTATGTGGTCATTTACACTGAGAGCAAGTCTTTTGGAACTGAGGCCTATATCTTTAATGCTTTCCTTCAAGTTTTGTATCCCAGTTTGTGAATCATGTATTCTATTAAACATCTGTTCTCTCAGTTGGTTAGGTATGATAACATTGTCATGAAAGGAGATACTGCCAGCCCAGCTATCTGGAATTTTGTAAATAATTATATGTCATTTGTGAATATCAACATGCTTCATGTTAGATGCTTGTGTTACAGATGTATTAGAACTGTATGTCATATTGTACAGACGTGTGCTGAAGAGATATTTTGTGACATACTAAGCAGAAGTGTATTTACACTATTGTAACTGTTGAGATGTATATATTCTAACAGTGGAAAGTAAAACACAGGAGGTTAGCTTCAGAAGAATGGCTGAAAATTTAAATTACTCTATGACCACATAATAAAAGGATGTAATCTTCCAGTTTCAGTGCAGTAACAGACACAATGTCTAGAACTAGAAGTTTTTTTGTATTGTCTTGAAAGTGTTTGTTGTTTTATGACTTCCAGGATCTGCCTTAGATCTAAGAGAAGTCCTTGTTTATATATTTTTATAGGTAGATGTTAAATGCTACCATCTGTATCAGTGGGGGTTTTCACCTGTGATAGAGTCAGATGACAAGAAGGGTAGCCATGGTGGTGCAGCAGTTAGCATTGCTGCCTCACAGCAAGAGACTCTCTGGTTCAATCCTTGGTTGGGGTGCCTTCTGTGCGGAGTCTGCATGTCCTCCCTGTGGTCACATGGGTTTTCTCCAGGTGCTTTGGTTTCCTCTCACATCCCAAAGACATGCTGTAGGTAGATTGGAGACTCTAAATTGACCCTAGGCATGAGTGAGTGCATGTGTGCGCCTTCTGTGGAAGGTTGGGTGCTGGGTTGGCAACTCGACACCATAAAACTCCACTGCCAATCATGAGCAGACAGGTGATCTGCTGTGGCAACCCCTTATTGGGGGAAAAGCCAAAAAAAGAAGAAGAGTCAGATGACAAGAAGTGATGTCATTCAAGCTATCCCGGCAATAATATTTGGGATATTAATTTAAGAACTCTCTGAGAGAGAGAGAGACACTGAGCATTTTGTACTTTGTCTTTGACCTGACTGCATCAGCTGGAAGACCCACTCACCACATCTGCCTGCTTGCTCTGTAAGTAAGTTAACTAGGGTATAGTAATTCTCTTAGATTCAGTCAGGGATATAGTAAAGTTTAGTTCAGATGTTTTCTGTATTTAATTGAGACTGTCCTGCAATGTTTTAATTATGTCCTGTGATTTTGAACTCTGATGTAACTGTGATAATATACTGAGTATTTTCTTGTTCTTTTATTATTTATTATTAAATATATTTAAACCTATCATTATGGCTGATATTTGTGAGACATTTTTAAGTTCTGAGAGTACTTGCATATTTATTTGGTGACACTGTGGGCCACTCCTATATGCCTTGCTTTTGGTCAAGCTACCATTTGTATCGGCAGTAATATTAAATGGTAAGATTGGACACCATTTAAGGGTCTTAAAGTAGTCTGATAAGGACATGTCTGGTGGCAGTGATTACTACCTTATAGTCTGGCCAGAAGGGGGCATAGCTAGTAAACCTGTACCAGCCTTTCCCAGACGTGTGTGTGTGAGTATAAATCAAACCATAAAGTGTGTGTATGTGTCAGCTACGTAGCTGGGACATGGAGCATTCATTGGACAGAGAGAGTGCTGGTGATCTTGGCTTGGCCACTCAGCTGGCATCTCAACTTTATAGGTGTGTCAGTGGGGAGTCTTATTGTGAATCAAGAGAAAGAGGGAGAAACCACCCCAGACTGACTGTGGTCTCTGTGTACTCTAAGGGGAAATTGCACTTGATGCAGAGAATTGCATCTAGAAATACTGTGTGTGTACCTGTCATCCTCCCAATGTATGTCCCTCACTAGTGCTAGTGGTAAGGATTGAGGCTTCTTGATTCCTGGGCCAGTGGTGGGGTGTCACATTATATTGGTTAGCAGTGGTAGGATATCCACATATTAGGATTCAGTGGTGTGGATATTGAATTCCTTGCGCCTGTAAACAGTGGTCACTAAAGAAGGTGCTTGTACTCTCAGGTAGCCACACAGTGAACACTCTGAGTTTCATATCGAATAGTTTTATTTTATTTTATTTTTTTTTTTGTTAGCTTAGTTAGTCATGGAAAGCAGGCAAGGATATCAGTAGAGGAGTATAGTAAGCTAACAAGAAGCCAGTTGGCTGAGATGTGCCAAGCCAAAGGACTGGGGCATGCCAACCTGACTAAAGCAGAAATGGTTGCCACCTTAGTCACAGCTGCATCACAGGCTAGCAACCAGGAGGACAATCAGATTGGCCTTGGGGATGTACAACTTTCAGAAAATGGACAGTTCAGCCTTTACACAGAGGACTTAAAATCTGTCTGGAGTTAAAGAGACTTGAACTGGAGGCAAAACGTTTGGAAATTGAATCAGCAGAGAGACTGAGATGCCTGGAGGCTGAAGAGAATGAGAATCTGGGACGTCTGGAGGCTAAGGAAAATGAGAAATTGCGAAGTTTGAAGCTGAGGAGAAAGAGAGGCAGCTGCAACATGTCAAAGAGATACTGACTCTTAGGCATTGTCATGGAGGTAATGGGGATGGAAGTAACCAAACCCCTGAAGCAACAGAGGTCAGTAAATTTCTTCCACAATTTACAGAGGGTGATCATTTTGACAGCTTTATTCATATGTTTGAAAGGGTATGTAAACAGAATAATGTTGACCAAGGGCTCTGGTTACGGTTCCTGACCCCCTTACTCCATGGTAAAGTTGTAACTGCTATTTCAAAATTGTCTGATACTGATTGCTTAAATTATAATACTGTTAAAAACTGTCTATAAAAGTGCTTTAATATCATATTATCGAAGTCTGACAACTTCAAGGCACTTAAGGTTGAACTTGAATGTTCGAAGTGTTAAAACTTCGAATGTCAAAAAAAAAAAAATTAAACCACAAAACAAAAAAATAAACACTCTATGCAGGGGGGCAAGCCCCCCTAACCTCCCACCCCCACTACTTAAATATACCAACTCCAAGATCGCACTACAGTGCAGTAAAGGGAAATCTTCCCTTCCCGCACTCTATGGCGATCTCCGCTATATGTTCCGAAGTTTTAACACTTCGAACATTCAAGTTCGACCTTTAGTGCTTTGAAGTTGTCAGGCTTCGACATTATGATATAGACCCCTTTAAGTTAACACCTGAAGCTTATAGAAAATGTTTAATGAGCATAGACGTAAGGCAGATGAAAGTGTGTGTGAATATATTACTGAACTAAGCCCTTATTTTCATAGGTGGGTGAGTGGGTGTCAGGTCACCACTTTTGAAGGACTGGCAGACCTTTTAGTGAGGGAAAAAGCCCTTATCACTTTGCCTTAGGACATGAGAATCTGGTTATCAGATAGGGAATGTAACACCACAGATGAATTGGGGAAAAAGGGAGACCTATACCTAGCAAGCAGGGCATCACTGCACAGGAAACAGATACCCAGTGCTGCTCATGGGTCTAAGAGAACCCATGGTGGGCATCTTAAACCACCCCAACAGAGTCTGCCAGTAGCAGGAAAAGCCACTAGTCTACATACATGTCCAGGACCAAGGGTTAAATGTTTTAAATGCAACCAGTGGGGCCATGTAGCATATGCATGTCCATGGAGGCAAGGTAGGGAACAAAAGGTGGGAGAGCCAGTAAGTGTGAATGACAATGCCAGTAGTGAATTCACTGGAGACAACAAGGGTACCAAACTACCACAAGAGGTTATATCTTATCTTAGTAGATGGGAAAGAGGGCACTGCTAAGACAGACACAATCTCTGACCTAACCATTGTGAAGTCTGCAATGGTTAAAAAGGAGCACTACTTGTCTGGGCAGTCTACTTCAGTCAGAGCTTTAGGAGGGACCCCGTTCCAAATACCTTTGGTGAGGGTTCACCTTGACTGGGAGGGTGGAAAAGGAAGCAAGCAAGTAGGTGCATTTGAGGATATCCCTGCAACTGTCCTGATAGGGAATGATTTTGATAATACAGTACATTGTGTGCATGCAGTTACACACAGTCAGGCTCGTAGCCTGGAGAAGACCCAGACAGACTGCATACTTGCGGCCAGGACTGGTGAGGTAGTTACTTCAGGGAGGGAGCTACCCTGTAGCAGTGAGACTGAATGTGAGCCACAGCTGCCTGTGGGTTGTGATGTTCCCTTGGACAGAGTGACTGCAAAGGTAGAGGTGAGTAGTAGTACCCAGGCTGACAGTGAGGCACCGCTGTCAGAGAATACCAAACTTCCTGTGTAAGGGGAGCTGGGAAGGGTTACAAAGAGAGAGTTGAGACAGGCTCAGCTTTCAGACCCTACATTACAAGGCCTGAGGGAGGTAGCTAGTGAGGCACCTGATTCTCAAGGGAAGGGGGAATCTGTATACTGGGACAAAGGTTTAATGTATAGAGAGTGGACCCCTGAGGGAGGGCTAGGGGGAGAGAGAATACAGCAGTTGGTAGTGCCCAGTGCTTACCATCTGGCACTTCTTGCCATAGCCCATGATATTTCCTTTGCAAGTCATATGAGCATAAAGTGTACCAAGAGATGCATTATGCAGAACTTTTTATTGGCCTTGGATTTCCATTGATGTAATTGAGTACTGCAGGACCTGTGAGCAGTGCCAAACGGTAGGCAAGGCAGGAGACAAGGTCAAGGCTCCTTTGATGCCTTTGCCTGTGATTAAGGAGCCATTTCAGAGGGTAGCTATGAATATTGTGGGGGCTCTGAGTACCCCAAGTTCCACAGGGCAGAAGTATATCTTAGTGGTAAACGATTATGCTACCAGATATCTTGAGGTGGTGGTCCTGTCGTCCATTGAGGCAGAAAAGGTGACAAATGCTTTGTTAGAGGTTTTCATCAGGGTAAGTTTCCCAAAAGAAATACTGACTGACAGAGGTGCCAATTTCATGTCAGCCCTGCTGACTTGTCTGTGGGAGTACTGTGGGGTAAAGCACCTAAAGACCAGCCCCTATCATCTCCAGACTAATGGTCTGGTTGAGATTTTAAACTCTACAGTCAAGACCATGCTATGGGCATTTGCAGACCAGTTTAAGAAGGAGTGGGACAAATATTTTCCCCATCTGTTGTTTGCTTACAGAGAGGTGCCCCAGGAATCCACAAGTTTTTCACCCTTTGAGTTGCTATATGGGCATATGGTGAGGGGACCTCTAGATTTAATTCTTGATGAGGGTGAGTGTGCATTTCACAAGGAGTCTGTTGTGGCATATGTCCTAAACCTCAGGACAAGGCTCAGGGAACTCATGGGCCTGGCCTGGGAGAACCTGTCAGAAGCCCAACAGAAGAAAAAAGTCTGGTATGACAGGAATGCTTAAGCTAGAGAGAATACTGTGTGACAGAAGGTAATGGTTCTCATTCCTGTTCAAACACAACAAGCTGCAGGCAGCTTGGGATGGACCCTATATTGATGTTAACTACATGGTAGAACTGCTAGGCAGGAGGCAGGTGCACAATTGTACCATGTTACCATGATGAATCCTTACCATGATAGGGTGGACCTTGTGCTAAGTATTTTCAGTAAGAGGCAGGAGGAGTCTGAGAGGGATCTATATCTACAGGGAGCCAGCCAGTAAAATGCCAAATTATTATGGTGGAGCCTAGGATTGCAAGCATATGATAGGCCAGTGCAGCACTGTACTGGGGTCAGCAATGCCAATTCAACTGGAATTTCAAGACAGGGTGTTTCTCAAGGGTCACTTGAAAAACTAGCATCCTTCTTCGGGGGGGGGGGGAGATATCATGAAAAGAGATACTGCCAGCCCAGCTAGCGGGAATTTTGTAAATAATTATGTCATTTGTGAATCTCAACATGCTTCATGTAAGATGCTTGTGTTAGACATTTATTAGAACAGTATGTCATATTGTGCAGATGTGTGCTGAAGAGACATTTTGTAAAGCACTGAGCAGAAATGTATATACACTGTTATAACTGTTTAGATGTATATACTTTAATAGTGAAAACTAAAACACAGGAGAATGGCTGAAAATTTAAATTACTCTAGGACCACGTAATAAAAGGATGTTATCTTCCAGTTTCAGTGCAGTAACAGACACATACCTCTCCACCTCTCAGTACAAGAAATCTGGACAAAGACTGACAAAATGGGGGTACACAGGCCCAAAAATAAGGAGATATTTTAAATATTACTCTTATAAGCTTAGAAAGTTGCTAGAATAACAGGATTTGTTTTAGCATGCATTTTCTGAAGGATATGAAGTCTAAAACTCAAATATATGTCATTATTTAGTGACCTCAGTCCTCATATCATCCCATTAATTTGTCAGAAAAACACAGATTTTATGAGGAACAGACCAAAAATCTGGACATTCTGTGAAAATCTGTACAGTTGAGAGATCTGAATAGACACAATGTTTAGAACTAGAAATGTTTTGTATTATCTTGGAAGTGTTTATTATTTTTTGATTCCAGGATCTGCCTTACATCTAAGAGAAGTCCTTGTTTATACATTTTCACAGGTAGAAGTTAAATGCTACCAGCTGCATCAGTGGGGGTTTCACCTGGGAGAGAGCCAGATGACAAGAAGTGATGTCATTCTGAAAGCTATCACAGCAGTAATATTTTGGATATTAATTTATGAACTCACTAAGAGAGTTTTTGAGCATTTTGTATTTTGTCTTTGACCTGACAGCATCATCTGGAAGACCCACTCACCACATCTGCCTGCTGGCTCTGTAAGTAAATTAATTAGGGTATAGTAATTCTCTTAGATTCAGTCAGGGATATAGTGAAGTATAGTTTAGATGTTTTCTCTATTTATTTGAGACTGTTCTGCAATGTTGTTTTAATTATTTCCTGTGATTTTGAACTCTGATGTAACTGATTATATACTGAGTATTTTCTTGTTCTTTTATGTATTATTAAATATATTTAAACCTATCATTATGGCTGATATTTATGAGACATATTTAAGTTCTGAGAGTACTTGCATATTTATTTGGTGACACTCTGGGTCACTCCTAATAACCTTGCTCTTGGTCAAACTACCATTTGTACTGACAGTAACATTACACAGTAAGATTGGACACCCTTTAAGGGCCTTAAAGTAGCTGATAAGGATGTGGCTGGTGGCAGTGATAACTAGCTTATAGTCTGGGAAGAAGGGAGCATAGCTAGTAAACCAGTGCCAGACTTTCCCAAGTGTGTGTGTGTGTGTCTGTGTGTGTGTATAAATCAAACGTCAAAGTGTGTGTGTGTGTGTGTGTGTGTGTGTGTGTGTGTGTGTGTGTATAAATCAAACATCAAAGTGTGTGTGTGTGTGTGTGTGTGTGTGTGTGTGTGTGTGTGTGTGTGTGTGTGTCAGCTACTTGGGCAGGGACACGAAGCACTGGTTTGATAAAGAGGATGCTGGAGGTCTGGGCCATTCAGCTGGGATCTCAACTCTATAGCTGTGCCAGTAGGGAGTCTTATTGGGGATCTGGAGAAAGAGGGAGAAACCAGCCCCAGACTGACTGTGATCTCTGTGTGCTCCTGGGGAGGCTGCACTTGATGCAGAGAGCTGCATTTGGAAATACTATGTGTGTAGCTGTCATCCTCTCAATGTACATCCCCTAGTGGTGCTAGTGATGAGGATTGAGGCTCCTTGATTTCTGGGTCAGTGGTGGGACATTGTCACAAACCTTATCAGCTTTGCATTTTAAGGTTTGGACAAAGCGTATGTTCTCTTTGAATGAGTACTAAATCTAGATTTCACTTCTGATTTCTGATTTCTTTGAGCAATATCTCACTTTGTGTATGAGAATAGATCTTCCTCTGTTTTTCTGAGTGAGACTATAACACCTCTGAGTACTGCACTTAAGTTATATAAACTTGAAGGAGATCGATTAAAATATGTGAATATGTGATCTAATCTACAATATATGTGTTCTTCAGAGGCATGAAAAGACATATGACCTTGAGACCTTTTTCTATGTTATGTATTAAATAGTATATTAGTTTTGTAACTGAAATGTGTAATTACATTATGGTTCAAAATACAGCATATATACTAGGTATGTGAACTGTATGGCAGGTCTGACTCAAAAAATATAATTACTCTGCCCTGTGATTTCAGGATCTGTGACTACTTCTAGAGCAGGAAGCTAGAGGCATAAAAAGCTATTAGAAAGTTCCATTAAGAAAATGGCTGGACAAAAGCAGGACAGCAAATCCATACATGGGTGAATGTGAAATCCTGCTTGTATGCATCTGAGCTTTCTTTACTGAAATGGTAGAAGCCAAATTGAGTGATTAGTCTGACGAAAAAATATCAAGAGTGACGAAAAAATATCAAGAGGACAAGACTACCACATAGTTTCTAGTCCTGTGATATTTTATTCCCTGCATTTATGCCTCTACCTGTAGTCTGTTGTGAACATTCAGGCAGTTTAGCTTATGGTACTGTAACTGTTTTAGTTAAGAAATGTACTGGAAAATGTCTATGCATATAAGAAATAGTTAGGAAAATATCTACCTGTAGACAAATGATTTTCTTTTGTTGTAATGTTTTAATCAAAGGGATTGTTTTCTTTTTTTTGTGTGCAAGGTTATATTTCTTTGCATATTCGTCTGTTAACTGTACTGCTTAATTTATTATTTCTTAAATCATTTTTATTTATTCACTTTGAAAAAAGTTTATGGCTGATCATATATTTACTTATTTATTAATTGATAAAAGGGTGTTTATTGCTAAATTGATACAAGCTATTAGCATCTACTTCAAATTGGCCAGATTGCTCTGCTACATACCATAATTTGTATTTATAGTTAGCTGGCTTATTAGAAAGATTGAAATAGTAAATGTGATGTCCTCCAGCAATATAATCTGGGGTAGTGGCACTTTACTATTTTGGGAGAGGGCAGAAGGTAGGAGTGTTGGAGCATATTACCAGCCTTCCCTGGAAATTAATGTATGGATTTGTGAGTGTAAGAGTTTATTGAAAACAGAGATACTGTAGGTAAGTGAACACTGAAAGGCACTGTAAGAGAGAACGAGAGTTGAGAAAGGGGTCAGAAAAGCTAGTCAAAATCTCTGTTTAGTGGAGTATTCAGTGTGCAGCCTATTCTGGGTGTAGCTGGTATCAACCCACACTCAGGACAGCAGTTCATATTAGCATGTTCTAGTAGCCAAGCTGTGCATAGTGATTCATACTTGTGCCTTTTTTGTACTTTAGTCTGTTTATTAATAGTGGTGTGAGTCAAGAGACCATTAGTCTGTTGGTCATCAAATATTTACTTGTGGATTGATTTATTAGGTGGTGAAAGAGCAGACCCGGGGACTATAACCTCTGCCTACTTTTTTACGCCTGTATTTATAAGTTAGTGACAACTCTGAAACTCTTTTACTTTTGATTCTGCCAGGCAGTATCTGTGGAATCAGTCAAAGATTCTCTAGTTCTTTGTCAAGCAAATCATTTTTTTATTGTGGTAAATATGCTCTGTTTAAACTATGTAGAATATGTTGTTTCTTGCCTGGGTTGTGTTTTACTCTCAGGCCATATTTCTGCAGATCAAGCAATATCAACTGTAATCTTAGATATGTGTTGTTCAAAGGCTTTTAGAAGATGGTTTGCAAGGGTTTATGGTCTGTCTTTGTTTGTATCTTTTTGCCATAAATAAATTTACTTTTTATATCCATACACTGTTGCTAGCAGCTCTTGCTCTAAATGGGCATATCTCTTCTGTAGATCTGTAAATGCTCTTGACTCATAGACAAATAATCTTTTTTTCTGTAACATCACTATTACTGTACCATTCTAAAAACGCACTTATGATGTTGATGTGACGGTGATGGATTGCCCACCGTCACTAATATGTGATAGCTTGTCTGGCACTAATGGGGCTTGAATCCTACCACATTGTACCATCTGATTATGGGAGGGACAGGAGCTATGGTCCTTGGATATAACATACTGCCCCAACTACATCTAATGATTAGCCATCAAGTTAAAATAAATAAATAATAATAAAAAAAAAATTGTACAGACATATCTGATTCTATAGCTAGTTCATCAAAGGCAACCTAGTCCCAAGAGTATGAAGAACATATGCACTTCTGCCATGGATATATGCTTTCAGCATTCACATCCAGACTACAATTAAACACTGACCAGTTAGAGAGTTGAGTCTTTGGCCTTGTACCACAAGTCCTTTTCTAAGCAGTCTGCTGACCACAGTATCTTTTAGTGTTGCTTACCACAGTCATTGCCTTTCAAGGAAATTATTTTCAACCGTGTGCATGTGAGCTCGTATACACAGACACACGCACACGCACACACACACACACACACACACACACACACACACACACACACACACACACACACACACACACACACACACACACACACACACACACACATGCACACACACATGCACACAAACATGCACACAAACACACATGCACACACACACGCAAGCACTCACAATTCCCAGGGAATGCTGGAACAAGTCTTCACTTTCCCACTGCTTTCTTCCTGGCAATGTAGTACTGCCACCACACTATATATGGCAGTGGAACAAAAACACCAATTTCAAGCCATTCTTGATTTTATAGCCAAATAGAAATTATAAAAATAACAAATATAAAACTATACTATGTGGAGTGAGCTGGCCAATTTAGAGGCAGATGCGCTATAGACAACCTACAGTCAGGGCTAGCCTTTGGTCAACCAGTGCCCTAGGCAAAAGGTCTCCACAGCAACCATCCCACACCACCTGGTGCCCCCATTCTGGTCTACCTACACCATCCAGATTACTGGAAAAGGGCCCCTGCTAGAGTGGCACCCTAGGCCGCCTATTTGGCCTGTGCTTAAGGCTGGATATGCCTACAGTGCTAAATAATACCATCACCTAGGATAACAAATAATACATAAATATAACATATAAATAAATAAACACCAGCCACATGAGATTAAAAGTGAATAAATAAAAAATAAAACTTTTGCTAAGACAACAAAGTTGAGTCAGTGCTATTGTAATACAGTGTGTACAATGAACATAAAAACAATAATGAGTTGCAATTGCAGGTGACAGAATATTTAAATTAAACCTAACTTATAATAACTGAATAACTCTAGCTGTCTCAAAGTTTAAGAGGACTGAACTTCATCTCTAAGTTCTAAAAGTACATAGGCAGATACAGAATTGTACAGAAAACTTACGTAAATAAGGATTCTATTGTCTTACAAGCAAGGCTAACTTACTCGATCACTTGTTTTGCTCTTTTCTTTCTCACAGAAAAGATTATTTTAACATCCAGACTTCCACATGTAATGAAAAAATTTCTCATTGGAATAATAATGACTTCAAAAGCATTTCACTGTAATACGTCAACTGATACACTGTAAGTGATTGGCGTATTACAATTATATCTATCCCCCAGCTCTTCAATTGAACACCAAAAAAAAAAATGTTCCTTTCAGGTCCCACTTCCATGTCCTGACCCCAACCCTCCTTCAACATAATTTCCTCTTTATACTATAGCAAACTGTTTGCAACAAATGTAGCAAACAGCTGCTACAGTTTATACCCTGTCTGCATGGAGTGCTATAGTGCTCATGCTTTAGTTTAACATTTCTCCTTTTTAAATTGTAGCAAACAGTTTCTACAGTTTATACCCTACCTGCACAGCAACCTACAGCATATAGGTTTTATTAAAAAAATATTTTTTTAAACTATAGCAAATTGCTTGCTACAATACAGCAAGAAGTTGCCACAGTTTAGACCATACGTGGAGTAGAACAGCACTCAGGTTTGACTGCAAATGCTTTTAAAAGCCAGTATTGCATTAAACAAAGATTAGGATCATCTGATTGTGCCCCCAGCAGTTTTCACCCAACGTAGTTGCCCTTCTCACCCTGCCCTAGCTATTCTACTGCTCTGGACAGCTGCCTGTTTGAATAACATGCTAGTTGCATTTTTATGGCCTTTGGCTTTCTGACTCAGGAAATAAGGAAGTTACATTTTACATTTCAAATACAAATTACACTCATTTTACAGCCTTCTTGCCTGAGAAGAATGACAAATCCAGGTACAATTTGTTTCACATACAGGGTCTAACTGATGTGCTTTTTTTCAGAATGGAATTACAACTTCATTCAGCTACAACCCTGATGATTTTTTTTCACAAAAGAAGAAATACAAATAAAATCCAGCTGTCACTGTTAAGATATCCTATGAATGCAATTCCACAATGTAGATTCTGCTACATATTATGCAAAGCATATAGTTTACATATATGATTCTGATGAAGTCTGTTACTGAAGTGGATGCTAAGTTTTATTAATGCTTCTGTATGATTATGCAGTGTTTATTTTTAGAATTAGGGGACTAACAAATTCACAGCTAATGCTTACCTTCTAATGTAGCCAAAAGGTCCACGTTAGTCCTCTGCAGATAGGTGCATCATGGTCTTGCTTAATGTGCTTTATTATGTGTGGCATACTTGCACATCAATCTTCTGTGACTAATACTTTTGATATACGCAGAATGTGTTTTTCTCCATGCAACCTTTAGTTGGGTATGCCATGCCTCTTTCTGAACCCCAGCTTTTTATATTTACTTATTTCAGTCTTATTTTTCATTTCACTACTTATCTTATGATATAATATATAAGGCAACATTGATTTATTCATATCTGAACAGAATTAGATGTGAATTGCTTGTTGTGACTGTTGCCTTAAGACCCATGAATTTGGAGAGTGTTGTATGTGGGTCACTTCATTTACAATACAGAGCTGCTGGTGTATATTTATGTGTGTGTGTGTGTGTGTGTGTGTGTGTGTGTGTGTGTGTGTGTGTGTGTGTGTGTGTGTGTGAGCACGCGCACTTTCACTATCCCTGAGTAGTGTATGCTGAAGGAATAATTGAACTTTTTATTTCTGCTTTTAATCATCATGTCACTTGTCTGGAATTATCTTATTTGCTTAGCAGGCTAGGGAAAACACTTGATATGAAAAGACCTAGTTAAGTGCTAAGATATATATATATACATACATACATGTGTGTGTGTATATATATATATATATATATACATATATATATATATATATGTGTGTGTGTGTGTGTGTGTGTGTGTATCTGTGTGTGTATTGTATAGACACACACACACACACACACACACACACACACACACACACACACACGCACACGCACGCACACGCGCGCAGACACACACACACACACACACACACACACACACACACACACACACACACACACACACACACACACACACACAAAACATAGGTGTAAGTCAATGTTTCGAATCAGTTTTGTTGATAGTGTTTTTAGTGGTGGAATTTGGTTAATTGGACATTGTGTCAAGTGCTTGTGACGTAGAAGGCAAGAAGTTTGTCTGTTTACTGTGACGGTAAGTGTGATAGGAGTCTATGTGTGCAAATGTTTGTGGATTAAGGTTATAGTAAGGGCAGGGTTGGCAGTTAGAATTCATGGTGCATGTGTTTGTGTATATATGTTTTAGAGTTTATCAGTCAGTGTCTTGATCAGCAGTTTGTCTGACTGTGTTTTCTTGAATGTTTTGGAGCATTTTTGCAAGTGTTTGCAGGTTAGGGAATAGATTTAGTGGTGTGTGTGTGTGTGTGTGTGTGTGTGTGTGTGTGTGTGTGTGTGTGTGTGTGTGTGTGTGTATGTGTGTGTGTGTGTGTATGTAGACAAAGTTCAAGTGCAAAGCACCACAAAAAACAACTGGTAATAGGTAATAAAATCCACGAACTTCAGGCTCCTTCTTTACTTTGAAAACTTTAATTTTAGATTTGACTTTAAAACAGCGAAGAACAAGTAAAACCACAATAAATCAATCTAACCATTTAACACCATAAACTAAACTATTGTTATAATGAAACTAAGAACTGTATGTTGTTAGTAGTTCTTTACTCAGGTATTTAACATAATCAGCACACAGGAGATTTTTAAAAAGTATTTTTTTCTGGAAACAAAGAGTTAACTAACTGTGACAATTAAATAATTAAATGTTTAATTGATCACATGATTGCACATATTCCTGTATAAAAGGTCAATAAAAATGGCTTATAACTTGTCTTGAAAAAGCCTGGGTGAAAGCGCTTGATTTATTGTGGTTTTACTTGTTCTTCGCTGTTTTAAAGTCAAATCTAAAATTAAAGTTTTCAAAGTAAAGAAGGAGCCTGAAGTTCGTGTGTGTGTATGTGTAGATCCTGTGTAGTGGTACTGTAGTGGTACTGTTGGGGAAAGAGGTTTTCATAAATTAATGTGTGAAGTTAGGGTCAGCGTAAAGGTTAAGGTTAGCACTCATGAATAAGGTGGGGCAGAGGGGCACCCTCCACATCTTACTCAAGTGTGCTAACAAACCCTGTCTCTGTCCTTCACCTTAAACCTAACCATACATTTTAACTTACACAATCTGCTATCCCTAACAGTACTACTATTTAGACACATTTGATCAGAAGGTTGAGTTAGGTTTAGGGTTTAATGATCAGAAAAGGAGCCTATTTGGTTTCCTTTATCAATCATGTAGATATTTGATTTTTGTTTTCCTTTTTGGTTAAATTTGTTGTCAAAGTACTGGTTTCAATTAACAGTGTTTCAATGCTTGCTCCCTTTGATAGAATGTTCTGTAATCATATATGCATACTTTCACATGCACATGCACATACACACACACACACACACACACACACACACACACACACACACACACACACACACACACACACACACACACGTACACACGCGTGTGCCCACACCAACACACACACTTGCGCGCGAGCGCGCACACACATGCATGCACACACACACACACACACACACACACACACACACACACACACACACACACACACACACACACACACACACACACACACACGCACACATGCGCACACACACACACACACACACACACACACACACACACACACACACACACACACACACACACACACACACACACAACATCAAGAAACGACCAGTAAAGGCTAAATGAGAACAGAGGGAAAGAAGTGGGTAAGGTACTCAGAATGTGAGGCACTAGTTGGGCTCTAGAATCTTTGAGATTAGGTCTTCAGCAGAACAGAGAGCTTCAGGATAGCTTATGCAAGGTATTAGTGGTAGTGGTTTTCCTGGTCAGGCATGAAAGCAAAGTGGTATTGGAAAGGCAGGGGAAATAGAAGGCCATTAAAACAATATAGATTGAGTCTGATACAGAGGGCAGGAAGACATACTCAAATGATGTCAGATGAGTACAGACAAGTGGCGTGGTACATAATATGATGATGGGAGAAATAGTGAAATGCAGTGGTGTGAAAGAGTACAAAGAGAATAAAACTCAGGGGAAAGGATGGGGGCACACAGCAGTGACAAATGACGAGGAGGAGGTAGAGACAGCCATGCAGGAGCCAGCAACACCTTGTCAGCAAGAGGGAAGTTGGCAGGAAGGGGCACTCAAATCAAACAGACTAAAGGAGAAAGGTGAAAGGGACAGGAGAGTGGATGCATTTAGTAGGAAGAGTATGGGAGAGATAAGAAAGTACCCATACAGCTCAGGGAGAGTGGCAATCAGAACATACAGTGAAGAGGGCTGAGGTGTGCAACTGGAACTGGAGAGCTGCATATAGGAGGGGTAGTAGCATGGGGTAGGACAAGAAGGAGTTCAGAGCCAGTGTGTGGAAAGCAAAGAGCATTTTTGTGCTTGAGAACTTTACAATTTAATAAGATTAAGACTGTTGGCCAGGAGAAAGTAGAGACCAGTTTGTAAAGAAGTTCATCTTCTGGCTCAGATTTTAGTAAGACATGGGAGCAGGTGACCAAGGTGGTCACCAGTGGAGTGTTTGTTGGGTGTGGTGCCACTGGATGCACACTACAGAAGAAACAGTTCAGGTAGGAGCAAGTAGGGCCACACAGATAGCACAGACATGCCACAATAGGTGGTTGGAGGTAGCATTCTTAGAGGTGCTCCATGGGCCAACAATCACCATGTTGTTGAAGGAGATTGTTAAAAAAGACTGGCTGTGAAAACAAACTAGGGAGGAAGGTTTGGAATAGCAGAAGGATAGGGAGATTTATAGCTAGATTATTTCTTTGCCAGGGACAAGTCCAGCTTAGTGAAGATGAGAGAGTGCATTTTAGAGCTGGGTTGTAAATGTATATCTCGATAACTGTACCTTTAAATTAAGATAGAAGGAGAAATGGAATGCAGAAAAGAATGTTGGTATTTAGGCAGTAGAAAGAAGGACAAAAGCTGTCATAAAACACAAAAGAGTCTCATAGGAACTTAAGAGCTTAGGAGCAATAGTTAGAAAGTGATCACAAGGACTGTAAGATGCCTAGTTGAATTAGATATCCTTAAAAGGTCATGTTTCATTTTCACGTAGTTAATAGTGCTTACTTCCTAAATTGAGCAGGACTGTACATTACAAGTGTTTAGCCATCCGGTCATCAAGACTAGCCTTAAAGGTAGTCAAAGTAGTACTTTTTTGATTTGTAGGGGTAACTAGTTCCATAGTCGGAGAATATGTTGAGTTAGAAACCTACCTCTCTAACTAGTCTTGTTTATTTGTTGGTGCAGATTTAGGCCCCTTGTGTGGGTGTTTGCAGAGTCACCGTTTTTCAGAGAAAGACATAGCAAATAGAACTGAGTCTTTCATAGCTTAAAAAGCAAGACACAAGTCACGTTAGAGCAGCCTGTAAGCTACTGAGTGTATAGAGTGTTGTGCTAATCTGTAAGGATATCCGAAAGATTTAAGTCTTTGATTTTCTTGATAAGGTATCTTTTGGGTTTTTCCTAGTTAAGCAATATGCTTCAATTTATTTATACCAAAGGAGGAATTGTATTCAGTGATGAAGCTGATAAGGGAAGAGTACAGTGGCAGGATGATTTCTTTGGATTTTAAAAACATTTCATTGAAAATTATCTGGGCTAGATGGAAGGATTTCTCTACTATGGTGGAAACATGATGATCGAATGAGAAAGAATTTTCAATATAAGCACCGAGGTCTCTTATTTATTTACGGGCAGCACAGTGGTGCAGCAGTTAATGTTGTTGCTTCACAGCAAGTGGTTCTTTGGTTTGATTCTCGGCTGAGGTGCCTTCTGTGTGGAGTCTGCATGTCCTCCCTGTGTTTGTGTGGGTTTCCTCTCACATTCCAGAGACATGCATCTCGAGTGTTTCTCCCCAGGCCTCCACTGAAAATAGGCTGTGTCCTAGTCAGACTTTCCCGGTCAAGAAATGTTAAATACATTTCTTTATTTTATTTACTGACATTTGATTACTGGGACAAAGCCAAAAATAATGGGAGGATAAAGGTACAGAAATAGGTACAAATGTTAAATATTGCTCTTATAAACTTAGAAAGTTGACAGAATAATATAATTTGTATTAGCATACATTTCCTGAAGGGTATAAAGTCCAAAACTCAAATGTATGTCATTATGTAGTGACTTCAATCTTCAATGCCTTGCCAGAAAATCACAGATTTTATTAGGAACAGACCAAAAACATAGGGCAAAAATCTGGACATGCTGCAAAAAACTGGTCAGTTGAGAAGAATGCTGGGAAAAGTCCAACTGGGTAGGAGCCCATTTTCAATGCAGGCCTTGGGAGAAATGCTCCAAAGTATTGCAAAACATTTTAAGAACAAAAATTTTACAGTCTTTAAAGCTAATACAAAAGAAAAACAAATGCAGTTTAATTATACCAAATTAGAAATAATATGAAAACATTGGTTAAGAATAGATGCAAGTTAGATGACAATGATTTAATAGTTATGGAAATTTTAACCAGTTTATAGAGAAATTAAACGGAAGTTAGTATAATACAAACAGGAATTGCAAGACTTATGGCCACGTCCATCTGAAGGGGTGTACAATTTAAAACATATGACGTGAGAAAAGCTTATTTGCTGAATGCCACTAAGTTGTACCTCTTTGCATTTAACTTGAGACCATTTTCAATACATCAGGCATGTGCATATTCCAGCCCCTGCTGGAGCTATTCAGTATCAGTAGATGAGTGGATAACAGTGCCAACCTGCAGTCATCAGCAAACCTGATAAACCAAACCTCTGGGATATTAGCCTGGATGTCTGCAAAATAAATGCCAAACAGGAGCCGTCCTAGCCCCGATTCCTGTAGTACCCCACTACTTATAATTTTATAGTCAGAGAGGGTATCAGCAGCTTTCACAACCTGGCACCTGTCAGATAGTCGATTTGCAATCCAACAGACAACATAGGGGTTTACATTCATTTTTTTCTATTTTTTGTAACAACACCAGCATGCAG
Organism: Protopterus annectens; assembly: GCF_019279795.1. Taxonomy (NCBI): domain Eukaryota; kingdom Metazoa; phylum Chordata; order Ceratodontiformes; family Protopteridae; genus Protopterus; species Protopterus annectens. The sequence goes on along the minus strand of NC_056743.1, from coordinate 1,044,945,550 downwards.
GATTGGGTTAAATGCCTTGGCAGAACAAGATAAGCAACATGCAGTGTATGACCACTGTCCCAGCCACTATAACCTTTTCAATGAAGAGATAGGACCTGCTTTTCACAAAACAAAACCAGTTGGGATACATTAAGTTACTTGTATCTGCATAAACGAGTTCTGCTATGATACATTGATAAATTCCATGGTTTTGAATATAAGGCAGGTGAGGCTGATGGGCCTATAATTGACTGCATCTGTGGGGGGAGGGTCACAGTGGCTGCTCTCCAGGCATGAAGCACAAACCCTGTGGACAGGCTAAGGCTGAAAAGTTTATGTAGAGGCATAGTTAGTGTATATTTGGGATTTGTGAAAATGTAGCCTAGTATTTGTCTGGTCCCATGGAAGTATTACATTAAGTCTTTGACAGAGTTTTTAAGACTTATTCAAAGGTAATTTCAGGAGAAACTAAATTTTCAGAGATACTGAGAACAACAATGTGGGTAGGTGTTATACACTCAGCACCAAATTTGCCTGTAATATATTGGCTGTATCCTTGGGATTGTAATATGTGATATCTTTATGGGAGCTTAATACATTGTTGCACATTATTTTTTAATTTCCTGACATAACTAAAGAAAGATTCGTAGCTTCCTCTCGTGCTTGTAGTGACCTTAAGCTCATGCTCTGCTTTTCATTTTCTAATAGCACTCTTAAGTTACTTGCTGGAATGTGTCAGTGGTGTCCTGAGATAAAGGGATACGGATTTGTTACAACTTATCATCATTTTTGCATCCTCTGTTATCCAGTTTATTTATATGGGAGTTCCACCAGAGAGGTTTATTCCTAAATTGACCATTATATTTAGGTCATACATGTACTTATTCCTTTATGCAGCTGTTTATGTGTTGGTATAAGTCAGAGGTACATGTAGCAGCTCTCTCAGCTGATGCGATTTTCAGGTGATTGTTGGTAATTTTGCGTAAGTCTCTTACAATCTGAAGTATGTTTGTACCAGTAATGTTCCTAGATGCTGTCTCATTTGGTGATGGGGCGCTACGACTGGGCCTGACAGAGAAGATGGCTAACTTGTGGTGAGAGTTAACTAGGGATGAGTCAATGTGGGGTGGAAAACAGCCAGAGCTTAGGTTAGTAAGAAATAGGTCAGGGATATCAGAGCATGTAGTGTATAGTTTTACAGTTTGTTAAGCAGATTGGCATTAACAAAGCCCAGAAATGCTATACAACACAGGAAGAGAGGCAAATCTGGATGGTATTACTATGTAATATAAAGAGGATTGTAGATGGGAAGAGTTTGCTAGTATCACAAAAAGTTGGGCAAGTGAAAAGAGAGGGTGGGATATAGATGTTCCTGGATATAGACTGTTCAATAACAGCAGACGGGCATGAAAAAGACAAAGCAACAAACAAAACTAAGAAAGGCATCAGATATGAGGCCATAGAGGAGAAGGATTTATCGCTGCAGGAAAATAATGTTAGTGACCATTGTCTGGTACTTACCAGTTGATCCTTCAGATCTCAAGTAATGCCTTCTTGGATAATTTCCAGTCAGTCCTTCTCAAAATATATCACACATGCTCACACTGATGATGTGCAACTTGAGTCTGTAGCACACTAAAAAAAATCCAGTCAGATCTTTCTTTTCTACAATTATTCCAAATTCAGCAAAAAAAGCTGTATTCTTCGAAGCAAAGAAGATTGAGAGGTCATAAATTTCCCTGGCTTATTTTGACATTAAAAGCTTGGTAAGGCAAAGGGACACAGATCAGACATAACTTCCAGCTAAATAAAACAAGCCGTTTCAAAAAATTCAGCAAGGGTATCATGCAAAGTTTAACTGCATCTTGCCCTTGACTCTACTAGAAATTACTTCAGAACCTTTTGTATCTCTGTGGGCCACTTAATGATAACTGAAAAAATAAAACTATTCTCTTATTTCTGCTAATACCTCTGCAAATACTGTAAACATCCCTTCCTCTTTTCAAAATGAACTATTGCATTTTTCAGTTCAGAGAAACCTCACCAAAATCTATAGTTAAGTAACTGAAATAAAATGATCAAGAGGACAGACACAAGGAAGTCATACTACATCCAGGTTTCATAAGAAATACATTTATTTTCCTAGCTAAGCCCTTAACCTATATACCTGCAACCTATCTCTGCCGGCAGATATTGTACCCACACAATATAAATATACTTTACTGATACTTATGCCAACAATTTCCAATCCAAAACTCTCTTGGGATTATTGTCCAACTTGTAGTTTAAATATAATCCCCAAAGTATCTGAAAAAAATCTATAAACAGCTCAAAACATATACTAAAGATTATAACATGCTAAGAGATGCACAATATATCCTTTCACAATAATTTAACATGACTGCCATCTATAAAGTAACTGATATGAAATGTACTGCCATCATACATCTCAACCTCTTAGACCAAGAAATCTGGACACAGCCATAAATAATGGGGGAGGGGAGGCAAAGGCCCCAAAATAGGGTCATTTTTTAAATATTACTCTTACAAACCTAGAAAGTTGATAGAATAACAGGTTTTTCATTATCATGAATTTTTGAAAAGATATGAAGTCTAAAACTCAAATATCTGTTATTATTTTCTGACTTTAGTCCTCAATAATTTGGCAATAAACAATTTTTGGAGAAATAGATAAAAAAATATGAAACAAAAATCTAAACATTCTGCAAAAATCTGTACAGTTGGGAAATAAGACTGACATGAATGACAAATAGTACACTGGTTAGGTTATTTGTTGACATGACTTAGGCAGACATTTGATGCTGTTAACCGCTGACTTCTAATTGCAAAACTGGAAAGCCTCAATTTTAATCCAGGTAAAATCAATTGACTTCATAAATGCCTAAGCAATAGAAGCTTCCAAACATCCAGGAGCTGAAATTATGACAAAGGCCACTTTACCTTAGAAGTATCCCCCAAGGAACTGTTTCTTTCTTTCTTTCTTTCTTTTCTTTCTTTCTCTTTCATCTTTTTCCATTTGCTGACTGGGATAGTCTGGCTGAGCCACTGGTCCATTTTCAATGGAGTCCTTTGGACGAAATCTCCACAAGTATCATGAACAGCTAGTAGTCTGTAGAATACAACAGTTTTGCAATGCAGTTACTGCTCATGAATATAAAAGTGACAAAAACAGATACAAAGTAACAGAGTCAGATTATTTAGGTATACAGTAATAGGATGCTGATATAAAAAGCAGTAAATATTTACAGTGCACATATTTACAGACCATATAGAAGGGGATGTGATTTAGTGGAGGAAAGTGCATTCACTTCAAACAGTACTTTATTATATTACTATTTACATATTGGTAAATACTCAAAGTTTAGATCTCCCAGAGCTTAATCTTACCATATGTACTGATGATATTCTATTAATCAGAATTACTCCATCAGTTCTAAGCTTGCACGGCAAACAGCAATGAGATTTTGACATTATATGGAATTGGATAACCCTAAATAAATTAACAGTAATTCACAAGAAAACCATAGATATAATTTTTGCTACTCCTTCAAAGAGTACATAATATTCTATCCTTCATCTTAATATACCTGCAAAACAATGCAGTCATGCAGGTTGCTAAACATAAAGATTTCACTTTACTCTCAGAATCCACTGTCCTTTATACTGAAAAACAGTTGATAAGTTTTCCAGTTTCTAAAGCTAATCAATAAGATTTCTAGTCTTCTAGCTCTTGAAGCTAGGAAATCCTTAGCGAAAAATGTCCTGTTACCATAGTTGGAATATACTTGCCATTTACCCCCAGAGCCTTCTCACAAAAAAACTCTACTTCAGTGTGCAAATTCATCCACATAGTGAAAACACAAACCCAGTACTGCAGCTTTCTTAATAAAGCTAACAGCTTACTGGTTATAAGTAGAGCTACTCAATTACTACCCACCTTCTTAAACAAATTAGCCATAGAACATGCATGTCTTTCCATTTCCTGAAGGCTTATTCCTTGTAAAAAGTAACACATTACATTCCTTGTAAAAGGGGTTGTGAGGACTGGGGAGAGATGGGCGAAGACTGCCGGCCTAGTCAAATAGAATTTGATATCTAATTCTGGCATTTGTAAATAAATGTAAAATACAAGCATGTTTTCTTGATAATAAATGTAAAATACACAAACGTTTCTTGAGTGTAAAGAAAACACTGTGAAATGTGAACTTCAAGATTGTTGCAACATTGCTATCTGCTATAAGGACAACCAAGCCGAGTATTTCAAATGTGTCTTTTTAAGTTGAAAAGATTGTATGAATCTCTTTCATGTTAAAATTTGGCTCCAAGGCGGCTGGATGAATATTTCATGCCCATTGTTTTAAGGCTAAAGTTTATAACTAAAATTTAGATGTGGAATGTGTTCTATTGCTCTGGTTTCTTTTAGAATATACATGTGAAATGTCTTCTATTGTTGTAAGTTTCTGTGCAGGTGTTAGATTCCTAAATAATGCAGTTTGTTTGCCTGGGAAAACTTAATTGTCAAAAATGATGTAATTTGAGGAGGGACCCAGCAAACATGTTGGTTATTAATGTTTAAATATAATGTCTCACAAGAGACCTGGGAGCATTTTGATCTTGATATCCAACTTACCAGCACTCTGCTTATGCTCACATGTAAGTTTCCAGCACTGTGATTTCTTGTAGGAATAGTTAAAGCTAGTAAAGATTAATTAGGTATTTTTCTTTGAAATCAGACCTGTCCTACTGTATTATTTTAAGTTTCTGTGTGATCTCTGAACTCTTAGATATCTCTGTGGTGTAGTGTTTTAATTATTTATTATTAAATATTTTTAAAACCTTCTACCTGTGGCTGGTTTGTGTAGAGATAAGCTCTAAAGTGCATTGCATATTTATATAGAGTTTATTGTAGTAGGCCATTCTGATAAGCCTTAGACTGTATAGTCAGATTACCATTGGATAATAATATTGCACAGTAATAATTGGACACCCTTTTAAGGACCTTTTAGTAGCTGATATTATTAACTGGGTGGTGGCAGTAATTACTACAGTATAGTCTGGGTAAAGGGGCACAGTTGGAGAATCTGTGTCAGCCTTTCCCAGCAGTGTCTGTGAAGTTGTATAAATACTTATCTCAAAGTGTGTGCGTGTTGTGTCAGCTACTTGGCAGGGACACAAAGCACTGGTTGGACAGAGAGGATACTGGAGGTTCTAGCTTTCCCAGTTAGGCTGAGACCTGGACCCTATAGCTGTGCCAGTGGGGAGTCTTATTGGGGACCTGGTGAGCAAGGGAGCAGTCAGCCCCAGACTGACTGTGATCTCTGTGTGCACTTAAGGGAAATTGTACTTTACTGTGTGTATTAGTTATCCTTTCCTCTTCTAGGAGATGACCTCGCTGGTGTTAGTGGTGAGGATTGCTGGGCCAGGGCACGGTCATCACAGGGATAATGACTTAACATCATCCTAAAAGGATATGACTAATATATAAATGACTTCCATACCCACCTTACATATGCATCTGTTGTACAGTATGCGAACGACTCGACCATTTTTTGCTCTGCTAAATCAACAATAGAACATTTGCAGACCTGCCAATATGCCTTCACCACTACCGAAATTTGGATGGTTAATAATCATCTAGCTCTCAACCCAAATAAAACAAAAATGCTACTATTCACTCCCAAGAAAAATCTCTCTCTCAACAAGACCAACTTCACCATTCATTCTCAAACCAATATAACTATAGAAGTTGTCTCCCACACTACCACACTAAATTACTAGGGATTATCATTGACAAACATCTGTCATTTGATCTCCATATCCATAATAATTAAAAAAAAAAACTATAAGCTAGGGTCCCTCTACCAACAAAAATACTATCTCAGCTGCTCTACCAAATGAAATCTTGCCTTAACTTTCCTCTTACCCTCACTACTCTATGGTGCTCCTCTCCTAACCAATATCCACTGCACCCTAAAAAACAAGCTTGAGACTTGTTACAACAAGGTTGCAAAATTTGCAACCAATGCAAAATACTCTTCCAATCATTGTATTTCCTTAACATCCCTTAACTGGCTCAAACGTCCCCATAATCTCGCCTACCTACAGCTAATCACAGCTCATAAAATTATTTACAAACCTTCAGACTGCCCAGTCCTCTCCTCCATCCACACCCACTACCACCCTAAAAGGCCACTTAGATCTGAAAACCAACTACTAGTACATGCACACAAACCTAAACTCCCTGCCAGCAACCTGCTTTATTCCTTCTCTTTTGCCAAGCTTTGGAACTCTTTACCATCAGCTATCAGAACCTCTAGTAAAATAACTTCCTTCAAAAAAGAATTGCAACTACATCTCTCTTCCCTCTGGCAATACACATGCCCCTATTCTCATTCTTCTATAACTTGATTGCTCACACACTATCCCACATCTCTCATAGGTTCATAGGTTCATATGTAGGTACTAGGCTATCTGCCCGAGGCCATTTATAAGCCTAGCCAGAGTGTGTCGGCTTTCGCCGCCCCATTGATTAATTAACTGAGCCTCTGTCAAGCAGAGCCAATGAAGTGATCCCAGGGGTGTACTTTCTGTTACCCATCCACTCGTCAAGGCTTCTCTTGAAGAGTGTTAGTGAGGGGCTCTGCCTAATGTAGTTAGGAATTTTGTTCCAGAGCATGGGGAGTCTCTGTGACAGGAATCTATCCCTCCAGCATGTTCTATTTATTGTTGTGGCGAGGTTTAGCTCACTAGAGCACGTGGCTCGCAGTGACTTGGATTTCTTTAGGTGGAGCATGTCCATCAATTCTGAGTTGGACATGGCTTTGTAAGTCAGGCAGAGATCACCTCTGAGTAAGCGATATGCCACTGAGTACAGCCGGAGTTTTTCAGTCGGGCTGCATAGGACATATGTTTGAGGCCAGTAATCCTCTTGGTGAGGTGCTTTTGTGGTCTTTCAAGCTGTTGGAAGTGTCTTGTGAGGTACATCCCAAATGGGGCACTGTACTCTATGATGGGTCTGATGAGTGACGAGTAGAGGGGCACTATAACCTCTTTATTTCTAGATGCGAACCCCTTAGTAATTAGATGGGCCACATAGAAGGATTTCCTAACTACTTTGGCAATATGATTGTCAAAGGAGAGATTACTATCTACCTGGGTCCCCAGATCTCTTATTACCTCTTCTGTATTAAGAGGGCTGCCGCCTATGTGGTAATTTGTGGGTGTTTTGTTTTTCCCAAACAGGATGACTATGCATTTTTTGGCATTTAGCTTGAGGCCATGAGTTTGACAACAGGTGTCTGTCTCAGTAAGGCCTTTTTGGAGGATGTCCGTGTCAGCCAGAGAGTCAATTATGGCTCCCAGTTTGCAGTCATCGGCGAACTTGCTTAGCCATAGTCCTCCTGTGTTTGCCTGTACTTCTGAGAAATATATGCCGAACAGTAGGGGTCCCAGAACTGAGCCTTGTGGGACACCACTTGTGACTGGTTTAGAGTCAGACCTGGAGCCTGCTATTCTTACCGTGTGAGTTCTGTCTGTAAGCCAGTTGGCAACCCATCTTGTGACATAGGGGTTTATGTTCAGGCAGGTGATTGTTTCTATAATACCCGAGTGAGGAATGGTGTTGAACGCCTTGGCGAGATCAAAGTAGGCTGTGTGAACCACCTTTCCCTCATCTGTGGCCTTAGTAACTGTCTTGAAGAAGTCAACCAGGTTTAGTAGGCATGATCTGCCCTTAACAAAGCCGAACTGGGTCGGGTCAAGTGTTTGGAGGTTCCCAATGTCTTTGTTAATGAGTTCCATGATGATGCGCTCCATAGCCTTGCAGACCAGGCTAGTCAGGCTTATGGGACGATAGTTACCAGAGTCAGTTGTGGCTCCTCCTTTGTGGAGCGGAATAACCATTGCTCTGTGCCATTCTATGGGCACATAGCCTGTGGAGAGGCTGAGGTTGAACAGCGTGTTTAGGTGGGGGGTTAGTTTGTTCTGTAGTTCATGCAAGATGCAGCCTGGGACACCATCTGGCCCCATTGATGCTGTGTTTTTGGCTTTTGAAAGGGCTGTTTTCACCTGTGCTTCTGTGATTTCCGGGACACTACACTGTTCCGGTATTGTTGTGGGCCCTTTTGAAGGTGAGAGGGAGGTGAAGTTTGCACTGAATCTATCTGCCAGTATGTTGGCAATATCAGTAGGTTCAGTATATTTTGTGCTATTTTGCACTATCTCAGAGCATATCTGTGAGTTGCCACTTAGATTTTTTGACATAGCTAAAGAAGGCTTTGTGGTTATATTTTGAGTCCTTGGCTATTTTTCTTTCGAAGTTAGCCTTGGATGATTTCATGAGGGACCTTAGTTTCTTACTGATACTGATCAGGGATGTCTTTCCTTCTTGGGATTTGCTTTTTTTGTGAACTAGTTTCCTCCTTTTGTTGTATAACCTGTTCATGGCAGGGGTCCACCAGACTGGTTTCCTTCTCTTAGGGGAGTGAGTCTTGGTTTTGCTAGGGATGGCACGATCCATCCTTGTAGGTGCTCATAGAGTGCAATTGTAAAGGATTCTGCATCTTGGGCAGTGTTATCCTTTAGCATGGGGGCTGTGAAACTTACCACCTCTGACTTAAGTAAGGTGAAGTTTGCTTTAGAAAAGTTTTTCACTGTGGTTTCCTTGGTTGGGGGTGGTGGTGGGGTGTGGACATCCAGGGTGATTACTTTATGGTCTGATCTAACCAGTGACGGGTTGACCTCCGGTACGGAGCGCCTGTCTCCCATGTTGGTGATGACCAGGTCCAATATGTTGTGCCCTCTGGTAGGGGAGTTTACCAGCTGATCCAGGGCATTTGAGTTGATAAATTCCAGGAAGCAATGAGCCTGGGAGTTTGTACTCAAGTAGTTTTCCCAGTTAATGGTATGGTAATTGAAATTTCCCAAGATCAGGGTGTTCGGTAGGATCTTCATGTTTTCCAGTGTCTCCAGAAAGGCGGAGTGGTGCTCCTGGGCCATGGAGGGTGATCTGTAGCAGGCCACAATTTGCATTGCAGATTTGCCTGATGTTAGTTGCACATAGACGATCTCAGAGGTATCATGCTGTGCCACTAACCTGGAGGTGTGGGCATTCTTGATGAATATGGATACACCCCCTCCTTTTGTGTTTCGGTCTGTGTTCTGTGGCCGAAATGTGTGGTATGAGTTGTAGCCCAGTAGTGCTGGAGTGCTCTCTGGAGCCTTGAACCAGGTTTCAGTTACTGCACAGATGTCGACGTTCTCCATACTTAGGAGTGCTTCGAGCGCATGCATTTTGAGATTTAAACTCCTGGCATTGAGTAACATAACCCTCAGTTTTTTACTTGTGCTGTCCCCTCTTCAACTCATGCATATTCACTACCAAAACAAACTTTGCTAAACGTTTACTCTTCTATCCATCTTTTCTACACTACCACTCACTGCCCCCTTCCCATCCTTTTACTGACCAGTTTTCACAAAATACCTTGTATATACCACTTAATTATGTTTATTAACTCAGTTACTCTTTTTGTTCTGCAACTTATACTAGTTGTTATGCTCACCAATACTCATGTACATATCATTTGTGTGCCACCCTTACATTTGTGTTACATTACTATGCATGCATTGTTTTATCTGGTAGTTGTTTTATATTGTATTTACTGTTTGCATGTTTTGTTCTGTTATACTGCGGAGCTTTTCTCAAATTCAACAAATTCTCTCAATTGAACATACACAAAACTTTAAGCAAGAATTAAGGCTATATCTCCTATCCTATTGGCTATGTCCATGCTCTACTCCAGACTAACCTATACCCCCCTTTTTCCTCTACTACCCTGACCACAGCTCTCAAAACATTTGAGGAAGGCACCCCTTCACACAATTTAACAAAAAAAATGTGTATTGTAAATTGGTAAATGTTATATTATACCAATGCTTTTACTGTCTTGTAATTTCATTTTATCCTATGTTTTTATGCTATTCACCATATTTTTTTACTGTCTTATTTGTAATACCTGCATCTGTTGTAACTTGTAACCTTTTTTTATGGTTCTATATACATTGCATAACTATGTTCGGGGTCTCTACTGAAAAAGGACTTTTTGTCCAGTGGACACTACTGGTAAATGAATAAATAAATAAATTTTCTCCCCAACAAATGACAATAAATAAATATAGCAAGAAAAAAGATAAATTATTTTTATCGGCACTACAAAACAACACAACAGTAAAGCAAGGGCAGGTTTATGAAAAAAATGAGAGAAAAGAAAAATGTGTTCCTGAAAAGGGACATCTGTTTCCTTAGACATGGGTGTTGGGAGTTTATTGCCAGATTAAAGTGCATTCATCTTTCTACTTATTTGTTTATCTGTGTACTTATTTATTTGAATTTGTTAACTGGGGTAAGAGCACTGATTCAAACTGATCAGTTTCTGTTCCACAACCAAAATGTAAATATACTAAATGGGGCTATGCTATAGCATTCAACAAAACAGAAGTAACTGAAGTAAACTGTTACAGGCAACCTAAAAATCACAGATGTGTCTAAAAGCTGCAAGATAGTCTTTGAAGTGCCAGGGTTCAAAGAGAAGAAGTGACAGTTCTAAGTGACTGATCACTACTGACTGTTAAGGTAACACCTTCCTACAGAATTTGAAGTGATTAACAGTGTGTCACATGATTCATAGTAGAGTTTAATCTTTTCAAATATCAGTGACTTAGGGTATGGTATGAAAATAAAATAAACTCTGTTTTTGCAGGGGAGACTAAATTGCACAACATGGATAAAAGAGTTGACAGAAAAGCAGGAATAAACAGATATAGTGAAAATGTGCATTTGTGTTCAAAGATATGTGTTGTACTTCAGTGTGAAATAACAGCACATTTATGCATCTCCAAATGTCTAGTAAGGGACCTAGCTGGTTTACCAAATGGGGCCATGTCACTGCATTTATTTTTTTTTAATTATTTGTTTGGGATTTATGATAACTGACTAATAATTATCTGATGAAAGGCACTTAAAATAAAATCAAATATAGCCTACAGCCCTGAATCGTTTAAAAAATGTATATATATATATATATATATATATATATATATATATATATATATATATATAAATGTGTGTGTGTGTGTGTGTGTACATTTCTTCTATTGATGAAGTCAAAGCCACCCACACCCTATGCAAAAAGCTACATCCCTGCAGCCCTGCTCTGGTGTCACTGTACTTCCGTGGTAAATGAACCTCTTTAATACCTCCAGAGGTGGGAGCTGGGTAAAATTAAATCTGTTGGTTAGAACTGCAATTCATGCATGCATTTTTTGGCTGAGACTCAAGTACCATTAATTTGTCAACTGTCTAAGTAAAATGGCTTTTCCAGATTCTTTTCAGCTATAGCTCAGATCAAAGTGGCAAGAATAAGTGCAATACACGACCTCTTCAACCAGCATGACTTTTGTGGAGAAAAATGGAGTAAATACTTCAAATGGATACACGGGGAATGTGCAAACTCCAATTAGTGACCACATATCAGGATTGAATCTTAGATCTGTGATGTAGAAACCATAAACACTGAGCCATTTGCACTCACATAAATGACAAATAAATACAATTGCAATACACAGACTATAAAACAGGAATCATAGTGTGGACTAAGTAGCCTCATCCGAGTGGGGCCTGTACTAGTGGCTTCATCCTAGTGGGGCTTGTACTAGTGGCTGCATCCTAGTGGGGCCTGTACTATTAGCTTCATTTTATTGGGGCCTGTACTAGTGGCTTAATCCTAGTGGGGCTTGTACTAGTGACTTCATCCTAATGGGGTCTCATAGAACAGGAAGTCTGGCAACAGGAAAACAAGCTAAACTACATTTCTGAATGAGCTCTCACTGCTTTTCACCTATAGTGCCATATGAATTTATTTAAAAAATATACGTCTTAAAAGGAGATGGGGAAGGAAAATTGTGAATAACAGAGTCCTAGTGACAATGCAAGGTCTGCCTTGTAAATCATACAACCACATGGAAAAACAGACTCATAAAGCACATGATTTCATTTGAACAACTGCTGTGGTTGAAAGAGCTGTTATCAAATAAAGCAACTGGTGTTAATCCAACTCTACACCCATTTCAAATAAAAAGTAATATAGGTGGTAGCAATTTTGTGTACAGCTGAAAACTGAAAGTTCATTAGCAATGCGTATTAACTGCTTAAGACAGTACATAAGCTCCAAGTTATCTATCACTGTGCTGCTGAAAGGTCAAGCATCTTAGTGAAAAAAAATCAAACTTTGTGTTTCATAAGTAAAAGTAGCTTTTGACAGATTTTGCTTGTTTATGGTGGTGGTGTGGGGGGGGGGGGTAACAGAAATTATGCAAGCTCAATTCTTTTCTTAACCACGTGTCCTGGCTGTAACCTTCATAACGTGATAAAAATGTATTTATTTACTGATTTATGAATTTGATCATTGCATTGATCCTTTGATCCTATTCATTCATGACCCACAAACAACATACATTCGTAAAATAAAAAAACAGATGAAGCTTGTGAATGAATCCCAGTATAAATGATAGATCTTAATGATAGCTAAAGATGGCCTACCTGATTTATATGAAACTTACCCTACAGAAAACCATCTTTCCAGACCCAAGAATTCGAAAATAATGCTGCATCACATAGAACATTATTTAAGTTACAGAACTCGTTGAAAATAAAGTATTACCTTTATGTTGTATTTACAAAAGCAGAAGACATTTAGACTTTTTGCAGGGGTGCAAGCCCCTTCTAAATCCACATGTGGAGTACATTGCACCTTACTTCTCCCAGACATATATAACAACTTAGAATTCTCACATCCTTAGAGAAGACAGCTATGTGCTCTTTCCCATGTATGAGTGATTTCAGGCTTGTTTGGAGAGGAAGAGGGATTTGCCTTCTGCAAAACAAAACAAATATCAAGGAATATCATCCTTCACATTTTGTTAGATGAAATGCTACTTTTCAACTTTTTGATTATATTATAATATGAGTCTTTGCTGAATGCAATATTCTGTTCTGTGGAACTAGTGCGTCAGAATTTGATAATATGGATTTTGACTAAATCAAAAAGACCTAGCAAGGATGAAAGTTAGATGACTGTGAGAGTAGTAAGTGTTCAGATACCAATTCAAATGGTAAAATCTATTTGAAAGGACATTTAAGTTATGTTTTTTGTTGGGACAAAGCTGCTCACATCTCTGATGGAATGGGTATGCCCCTTTTACTCCTTGCACTTTACAATGAGGGAAAGGAAATGTTTTGCAGAGACCTCCATCAGTGAATGTGCAACTTATGAGTTATGATCAAACCCATCAGCCTTGCTCAATTGTATATGCACCAGCAAGGACTGCTAGGTATATGTACTGTGTCCATGTTTTGTTCACTGTACAAATCATATATTCCTTTTAATTCCCTGGTTAATCTCAGTCATGTGACTGGGTTCTGCTTTGGTATATACACTAATGACCACTCATCTAGTGCTTCTACATAGATTTCCTGCACATGGCTGTACATCTGCCTGATATCAGACCGAACACATCATACCCGTAGAGTCTCTGTAGCAGCTCCAACCTAGCTAAACTTTGAAAGCACCAAAATCACACCAATCTCACATTCCACAACTATGCCACTTGAAAATATATTTGGCAAGACAGTATATTACATTTGGCACTACAAAAAAGAAAACAAATATATTTGTTAACTCCCATATATTTCCTTTTGTGACACGGATAACTTTGGTAGTGTTTACTGTACGTTTTATGCCACTTAACTTATATCAGTAACTAGCAAGAAGGTGCCCATTTGTCCTGGAATACAGAGAAAAATCTGCAAAAACTACTAATGACCCACAGCTTGTGTCAGTTCCCATGAGAAACTTGGATTCTTAGCCTAACCTAATATGTGTCTGCAACTGCTGCTGATTTGCAGCACCATATCCTTGTTTTTGTTGAAACCTTATCCTCCCTGTTTACTTGCTTACTGTGCTGCTGTTATTCTAAGACATACTTATGTACTGTGTGTACTAGTGCATTAAATCTCTCATTGTTTCATGGCTGTTTAATAAACAGGACTTAGCCAGTGAAATGGCCTCAAGCTACTCACAGCCTAATTACATTGATTTACTAGCATGATGAGTAGTGGTCCTGTCTCTGTTTACTCTATTTACTTAAACATTTTGTTGGCTGGGTTAACCCTCGCGAGTGGAGGCCATTTCAGGGAGGGTCTGAGAAATGTGCACTGCTAGGAATTAAAAAACAAAACTGGGAACATCAAGTACATCTTAGAATACAACATTCTGTAAATTATATACACACAATAGCTTGTACAACTCAATAATTTGACTATTAAGATATTGAAAGCAAAAGCGGAAATAATTGATAATAACAAAGCAAAACAAAATGCATCATTACTAAAAGTACAATATAAAAGAAGGCATTATATTGGTTAGTATGATTTTGTAAGAGCTTGCTAAATAGTGAAGCATTTTAAATGACTGATAGACATGGGATGTATGTATTTATTAAGGGAATAGTTGCAAGATATATAAAAAGTGGGATGATATTAATAATTTTAACTCATTTTATTCACAAAATCATTGCATACTGTCTTACTGAATATGATTAACCAGGTAATACAGTGCAGAAGAACTCAGAGTTGAGTGTTACATGTGGGATTTCAATTTGATTTAAATCATAGGTTCATAGGTTCATACTAGGCTATCTGCCCTAGGGCATTTATAAGCCTAGCCCAAAGTTTTGTGGCTTTCACCACCCCTTAAGTTTGAAGGATACTATGCCCATTATTTTGCTGTGCCTCTGTCAAGCAGTGACACTGAGGTAATCCCTGGGGTAAACCTGCGATCTCCCATCCATTGGTCAAGATTTCTCTTGAACAAAGCCAGCGAGGTGCTCTGCCTCACATGTACCGGGATTTTGTTCCACAGCATAGGGAGTCTCTGGGTGATGAATCTGTCCCTCCAGCACGCCCTATTTATAACCGTGTTAAGGTTTAAGTCTCTTGCTCTTGTAGTTATGATGGATTTAGATTTTTTGAGGTGAAGCATGTTCATTAATTCCGGGTTGGACATGGCCTTGTATGTCAGGCACAGGTCACCTCTGAGCAGACGGTAAGCGACTGAATAGAGCTGGAGTTCCTTCAGTCGGGCAGCATAAGACATATTTTTGAGACCCTTTATCCTTTTGGTGAGGAACTTTTGGGGCCTTTCCAATTGCTGCAGGTGTCGGGTCAGATACATTCCGAATGGGGCATTGTACTCAATCATTGGTCTGATGAGTGATGAGTATAGGGGAACGATGACCTCCCTTGATCTAGATGTGAATCCCTTCATGATCAGGTGGGCAATATAGAAGGTCTTCCTAACTACTTTGGCAACGTGAGTGTCAAACGAAAGGTTACTGTCAACCTGGGTCCCCAGATCCCTGATAACCTCTTCTGTGCTTAGTGGATTGCCACCTATATGGTAGCTAGGGGTAACCTTGTTTTTCCCGAAGGGTATGACTATGCATTTTTTGGCATTTAACTTTAGGCCATGGCTTTGGCACCAGTTATCCGTTTCTATGAGACCCTTCTGAAGGATATCTGTGTCTGATGTGTTTTCAACTATGGCGCCCATTTTGCAGTCATCTGCAAACTTTTTCAGCCATAATCCTCCTGTGTTTGCCTGTACTTCTGAAAAGTAGATGCCGAACAAGAGAGGGCCAAGGACTGAGCCCTGTGGGACACCACTTGTGACAGGCTTGGAGTCTGACATGGCGCCAGCAACTCTGACCCTGTGGGTTCTGTCACTTAGCCAGTTTGCAACCCATCTTGTGATGTATGGGTTTACATTTAAGCTGGTGAGTTTTTCAATGATACCCGAGTGGGGTATTGTGTCAAAAGCCTTTGCAAGGTCAAGGTAGGCTGTGTGGATTGCCTTGCCCTCATCAATGGCCTTGGTGACTGTTTCGAAAAAGTCAACCAAGTTTAAAAGGCATGATCTGCCCTTGACAAAGCCAAACTGGGTTGGATCCAATGTCTGCAAGTCCCCTATGTCTTTATTTATGAGTTCCATTATGATCCTCTCCATAGCTTTGCAGACCAGGCTTGTCAAGCTGATGGGGCGGTAATTTCCAGGGTCGGTGGAGGCACCGCCTTTGTGAAGTGGGACCACAGTTGCCGTACGCCACTCCTTGGGTACGCATCCTGAGGTGAGGCTAAGATTAAACAGCTGCCCTAACTGCGGGTTTAATTCCTCATTGAGTTTGTGGAGCACACAACCGGGGACACCATCTGGTCCCATGGATGCTGTGTTTTTCGCCTTGGAGAGAGCAGTTCTCACCTGAGCATTTGAGATGTTTGGGGGGCTACAATCCTCTGGTATAGATATCTCTCCTTTTGGGGGGGAGGGGGGGAAAGTTGCACTGAACCTGTCAGCCAGTATGTTGGCAATGTCTGTTGGTTCAGTGATTTTTACATAATTTTGAACTAATTCTGAGCATATCTAGGACATGAGTTTCATGCACTGGTTAGATGTATGACAGGTTCTCTATCTCCCATTCTAAAGAAGACATTACTTTTGTGGAGGTGCCCTTTTGTTGGTGGATCTTAATATTCCAGTGGTTGTGTACTAGTTGAAGAATAGTTTGTGAGTGTAGGTAAGGCGGATATATTTGACTTTATTCTCATCTCAAACAGGCTTTTGGTTAAGTTTGTGGGTATACTACAGCAGTGTGAACTAGGAAATGGCTGGGGAGCAAACATACCTCTCAGCCTCTTAGTGCAAGAAATCTGGACAGAGCCTGACAAAATGGGGGGGGGGGGACAAAGGCCCAAAAATAGGCACATATTTTAAATACTGCCCTTATAAACTTAAAAGTTGTTAGAGTAACAGGGTTTGTTTTAACATAGATTTTTCTGAAGGATTTGAAGTCTGACACTCAAATGTATGTGATTATTTAGTGACTTCAGTCCTTAGATAATCATAGTGATTTGCCAGAAAACCACAAATTTTATGTGGAACAGACCAAAAATATGAGCCAAAAATCTGGATATTCTGTGAAAATCTGGACAGTTGAGAAGTATAGCAACAAATGTAGCTAGTTTACTCTGGATAACAGAAAGTTTTGTATACAACGACTGTGTTGTATTTCTATTTGCACGGATACCAAAAAAAAAGTTTAGCATGAGTAATGTGACAGCTAAGGGTAGTCTTTTAGGTGGCGAAAGGTATCTGTTCATTTTATAAAATTCACCTAGTTTCCAGTTGGGATCATTTGTGATATTGTTAGCATGCTCTTTAAACATAAATTGCCATCTATGGTGATAACAAAGTATTAAAAATGTGACAGTGTTTCATTGTCAATACAGTTTAACTTTACCAGTGTAACTAGGGTGGAGTGAAGGGGGGACAAGTGCCCTGGGTGCAAGCTGTCAGGGGTCACTACTGCCACTTCAGAAGAGTTAATAAATCAGGTACAAGAACAATGCTGTCATTCATTTAAACATTTGTGGCTGATATCACAGCTGCTTAAACTAATGTCCTTAGATTTTAGTGAAAGTTCTGCTGTTTGAACATTTTTTGACCTCATTGTACGAGAGTGCTTTTCCCTTTTTTTTGCGGGGGAGTTCTTTACTTGCAAGAGGACATTTTTCTTTTTCTTTTTTGGTCTTTGACTTGTGAGAGGAGTTTTTTTTTTTTTTTGGCATACATCTTTAGAGTAGGAGAGTGCTAGTTTGAGAACTGTCCAGGACACCAAATAAACTAGCTACCACTTGATTTAACTTTATGCTAGGCATGGAGTTTGTTGTGTTATCTGTTTTATGATGATGGCTAAAAATCATGAGTTTAATTTTCCTTTTGTTTTATATTAGTTTAGCGTGTCAGTTTTTCCATTGGCGATGACCAGGATAAGTGTCCTGCAAGCAGTTGGATAATGGTGGAGTCATTTGCACACAGCAGCAGCACTGCCAGGTGTTAATTATGAAGATGTATACCTTTTGTAAAGATGGTAAATACACGTGGGCTGAGTCTGATATGAATTTCTGTGATGTTAATTTCTCCCAAGCTGCTGCCTTTGACTTATTATAAAAGTTGCTGGCAATTAATTTAGGGGGATAGACTGCAATATATGGTTTGAAATCTGTTAAACATTATGATGTTATTTATAAAATGCTTTAGAGAAATCAAGGATATGCACAGTATGTAATGACATGGTTATGACCTCTGACTGCAAACATATTTAGGCTGTGCATGTTAATTCCATGACTCTTTCCACATTTATGCACTAAAATTGTTAAGTTTTTCTTCTATTACCTCTGTAATCTTTTGAGATGAACTTGAAAATCGTCTATGAGATTAATATCTTCTGCTGGTTAACAAATAAAATTAAAAATTAAAAAAACAAAATAACATAAAACAGGAATAGTCCTTTTGTGCTGAGTCCTTTGGTAGATTATTTTAGGAGAAACATCTATAAATTACCTCAAAACTATAATTCAGAATACACTGAAAGCCCGAATGTTACATCTGCACATCCTACTAATCAATGGCATTGAGGAGCAAGGCTGGCATTATGGTTAACGTCTTTACCTGACAGATACAAGGTGGAGGGTTTAATTCTCACCCTGGTTGTTGACTAAGATTATAATAGTCTGCAAACATATGAACCTAATTTGAGGTTCAGAATTCCATTTATTAGAATTTCAACAGTAAACACTTTGAGCAGCAAACGCAAACAAGCTCATAACTTATTTGAGGGTTGGGGTGTCATAATGGCTAACTTATCTACCGTGCAGACAAGAGGTGCAAGGTTTGATTCTCACTAAAGGAAATTGGTTAAGCTTAAAATGTTCCACAAGGGCAGCTGGCCTAGTACTTACCTATAAACCTTTCATTGTCTACTCTGATAAAGTAACATCACCCATCCTGATCACTATGGTCCTTTGCTACCAATATACATCACTGACAGGTGAGGCCACATTTATTGATTGTGACAACCAGCAGAGCATTTCAATATTAACACACAGCTTTTTCTAAATAAGTATAAAAATTATATTTCTTGCCTGATTGACATGATAGCCACTTACCCACTTCTAATATGCAATCCCAATGACTGAATCATGAACCACTGAACTTGAAAACAGCTAGTGTGTGTGTGTGTGTGTGTGTGTGTGTGTGTGTGTGTGTGTGTGTGTGTGTGTGTGTGTGTGTGTGTGTGTGCTTGTGTCGGAAGGGTGAGATCAGAGAGTATGTGGGTCAATCAGAAGCCGCTGTTACTGATTGGAACAGAGAGCGATGGGACGTTGAACAGGTTGCATCAGGCATGCATATATCCAGCATGGAACACTTTGCACATCACTGACAATACTTCACGTTTGGTTGTAGACATTTGTCAAAAAGAACAGTTTACTTTGTAGCTAGAATTTATGGTGCACCACAAAGTGTTGCTTAACTAATGGTATAAGTACCACCTTTAGTCTCCCCTGAAAAGAGGCAACTAGTCTAGTTGTACTAACCCTGTCAATAAAGGGTAAATGAAACAAATAAATTAAAAAAAAATACTTTTGTTGATCAGATTCGTTTCTCTAGGCATGGCTTTTTGTTGGAAAGACCTGAGGTGATATATTCACACTGACTAAGGAAAATTTGGCTAGGTCACTAGGGAAATTCTGATCTTTTTGATAATTGTTGTAGGATCTTTTACATCCATCCAAGCTACCATCATAGTAGGCAGGTAAGACTTCATGTTTGATGCATCTAAAACATTTAGTTTATGGTGGCTTAGTGCGAATTAGTCCCCGAGCGTGTTACCAAAACTTTTCATAAAACAAGATTCACAACAAATCTTAGCACCATTGGAGAGTATTCCTAAGGACAATTAATAGATGAAGATTTTTGTAAAATATAAATGAGAGCTAAAACATTTCAGTAGTTTCTAAAAGTATTGTTTAGATACAAAGGCATAATGAAATTGAGTAGCACTGAGTGTAGAGATGTGTGTGTGTGTGTGTGTGCGTGCGTGCGTGCGTGCGTGTGTGTGTGTGTGTGTGTGTGTGTGTGTGTGTGTGTGTGTGTGTGTGTGTGTGTGTGTGTGTGCATAAATGTAACAGGTCAGTGTTTTCTGTACTTCTGTGTGTTGGAAACATTACTTTTATTCTGTACAGTATCTTTTAGGGAAGGCTGGAGACTGCAAACATTTATGGTGAATACAGATAAGGAAAGTTGGGGACTCCTAAAAATCTCTGCTGAATACAAATGATGAATCTCAATCAGCCTTAACAATTGAATCTTTAACCACCGGTACAGCATGAGATTTACATCTAGATTACACTGGGTTCTTTAACAAACTCCTGTTACTTATTTCTTAGTGAGACAGGCAACAACTGGTATCCAGTGGCAACACTAACTCTGAGAAGGCAGGGATAAGCATTTTGATTCCCAGCAAATCAAGGTAGGAAAAAAAAAACTAACTGAAGCAATATTTAAGCAATGGAATAAAATACCTTTTTACAAAGCCAGCATCATGCCCCTTGCTTAGAAAACACAGAAATGATTGTCATTCTTGAATTGCTGACGTGGCAACAAGTGACTCACAGTAATATAGTGCTCCAGGCAAAGGACAAAACTGTGCAACAGTGACCATGAAAACTGTTTAAGGATATTGGTGGGGGGGGGGTGGTAGGAGGAGTGCAACATTTCGGTTTTAACCAGAAGCAACTGTTGGTAAGTAGGGGAGGGTGCAGGCATTAGGACAGTGCCAAGCTAACAATGATGTCTAACACATCCAAGAAAGGAAAAATAGCTGTAGTATTTCCATAATTTCATGTGCTGTAGGGATAAGCTAATATGTATGTTATACAGTTAAGCAAAGCACTGAAATACATACAAAACACCCACAACATCAACCCCCCCAAACATTTTAAATATTTATACTCCAGCACAACTCATGAATCTCAAGCAAACTTATTCTAAATATCCAAAAAGCTTTCTTATCTCCCTTCGAGGTGGTGGGTAAAGGCAACAATCTACTATAGGGCTATAGCCCACAGCCTTGGGTTCACTTCTCACCAATTTCACTTACATATTGCATGGTGTTGTACAACCCACTTAATCACACTAAAAGTTATAAATAACAACTGAAATCAAGTACTGGTGACTACATGGTCTTAAGCTGGTAAACAAAGATTTGTAACGTCATATATTAGTTATTCAAGTAGTAGTTATAAATAGGCTGACTATTGGTTGTTTGCTGGTTAACTAAGACTAAGTAAATCATAAATTAGTTATATGAATACTAGTTGCTCTATCTAATAAAAGAGACATGTAGAAGTGAAAGTAAGAATCTGAATTTTATTCTACCATAACCCTAAACTGTTGTTTAGCTTTATCCACTTCTTAGGACTTACTGACCTTGCGACCTCTCTTTTGTAGTAATAGCTGTACAAACAGATCATGCTAGTCACAAAGAATGAATTATCACTATAGGTTTTGCGGACCCAGGCCTTCAACAATTAATAAAAGCCTGGACACAAAGTTCCTTCTTGGTGAGACATTCCCCACAGATAACGAGAACCAGAAACCTGACCCTTCATCAAGTGCCACTTTATCACCTGACTTCTGCGGAACATCAGTGTTTGCAATGCATGTTTTCATCAGTGTGGGATTTACCTTTTAACAATGCCTGTAAAACAGTGCTTAGACATATGTTCTTTGTCTTTTAAATGTTTGTTGACTCCTAGGCTTAGAGTGATATAGCCTGAGTTTTTCTTACCATATGATGAAGTAAATGCCCTTCCCCCAGCATTAACTTCAGCTGATTATGTGTACTAGCAAAGAATGTATAGCTCTAACTTTTTGTAACATTGCCAGCTTGGTAGGCCTGCTGTGACAAGTATTTTTGGAACAAATTAGGACAGAAGAGCCTAGTGCACTTCATTAGCTGATGATAATTTGTTTCAGGGCTACCTAAGTACAAAGTAATAACTGGTGTCCTGCATAGTCCCTTAGTTGGTGTCCCTTCAAATTTATTTATTTTTTATTTAACATTTGTTAACTGGAAAGGTCCGACTTGGAATTAAGCCAATTTTCAGTGGAGGCTTGGGGAGAAATGCTCCAGATGCATGCCTTTGTAACATGGGAGGAAACCAGAGCACCCAGAGAAAACCCACACAAGCACAGGGAGGACATGCAGATTCCACACAGAAGGCACCCCAGCTGAGAATCGAACCGGAGAACCTCTTACTGTGAGGTGACAATGCTACCACTGCACCACAAAATCTGCTCCATAGTCGAATACTGAAGAACTGACAGTTTTACTATAAATATCCTTACATAAAACAAATAAATCATTCATTCCTTAAACAAAGTGTCTGTTTAAATGAGTGAAAACCAAATGCCTGGCATTAACCCTGAATGGGCAATACTAAATGAATGTGGGCAGTGCATTGCTGGTACTGCATTTCTGCCCACCTGACTGGCATTGCCAGTCACATGACAGTGTGCCCCAGGGGCAGCTGCATCCTTCACCCTGCTGTACCTACTGGTCTGCCAAGGATTACTGGTTAGGTGAGGCATTAAAAACTCCACAGTAGGCAAATGCAGACTGAGGGAATCAAATTTTTATTTATTTTATTTATTTATTTTTCTGACATTTGATTACTGG
Organism: Protopterus annectens; assembly: GCF_019279795.1. NCBI lineage: Eukaryota > Metazoa > Chordata > Ceratodontiformes > Protopteridae > Protopterus > Protopterus annectens. The sequence continues at coordinate 1,044,922,858 of NC_056743.1, read as the reverse complement.
GATGGCCCATTGGGCTGTAAGAGCTCATTTTCAATGGAATCCTTGAAGAAGTTCCTCAGCAGTCTATAAGCTTATTCCTCAGCGTAAACTAATCATAAAATAAATAACTCATACTTCCTCCAATACCCCATAGATGTGCCTTAGGTGAATATGAGGTTGTCCAAATTGCACATAAGTGTGAATTCTATTTTAATGTTTTACCATGTGGCACCGTCTTGTGATGGGTTGGGACAACATTCAGGAGTAGTTTTACAGCCTTACATTGAGAGTTAAGTAAGACTGTGCCTTGCCAGGGACTGCATAATGAAGTGTGTACAAAAACTGCAAACAGTCTGTGGTGCACAAACCCACTGATGGTACTTGGAACTAATACATAATCCACATATTTACGAAGAATCAGCACTCTTTAACCATAACGATTGCTGAAATAACTTTTTTGCACAGGCAATCTGGCTTAAAACGAGCGACTAAGCAAACCACTTTCGCCCACTGGCGTCATCTTGTTTTAAGCCAGACTGCCTTTGCAAAAGACTGTTTTGGTCTTCATTAAATAAGATTGCTATTTCTGCTGCTTCTTTGTAAGTATGCGGATTTATATATATATATATATATATATATATATATATATATATATATATATATATATATATATATATATATTATATATAAAGAGAGAGAGAGATAAAGATACAGATATAATGCACAAGACTGTACTATATGGATGCAACAAAAAAAGGTTGAATATTCATTTGGTTAAAGTTTTTGTGGGTTCAAAAAAACAGAATGCCAAATGAGTGAATACTCATTTGTGTGAATCACACATGGTTGAATTTACTTTTATGTAGTGTAGATAAGTAGGAGTGTGCATAAAAATTAATGTTTCAATGAAAAAGTGGTGGTTGTGAAGATGTATAAGATTGTGTTATGGCAGTTGATGTGTTTGTAAGTATTTGCGGATTAGGGTTAGATAAGGGGATACATTCGATATTGTGCATGTTTTTATGTTTTGTGTACTTTGGGTTCTTTTGTGTTGTGTAGTGTTACTGTTAACGAAAGGGTTTTCAGCAATATAATATGAAGGGTTAGAGTTAGGGCTAGGGTTAGGGTTGTGGTAGGCTTAGGGTTACGGTTACGGTCACGGTTAGGGTTAGCACATATAAGTAAAATGGTGCAGGGAGGGTGAACTCAGTTGAGCTAAATGGTTGGTGTATACATTGGTTGAAATACTTGCCTGGTTGATCCGACCAGTACTTGACACATATGCACTTAACTTGATATAACAACTTAGAAATGTGCCACACTAACATATTGCATATGCATGCAACTTAATTATAACTCAAAGAGAAAAACTAACTCTGTAGCCCAGCATATCTCACACACACACACACACACACACACACACACACACACACACACACACACACACACACACACACACACACACACACACATACACAATTCTGCATAGTGTTAGCAAGTATCAGTAAGATGGTGCAGGAGGGCAAACTCAGTTGAGCTAAACAGATGGGGTATACAATGACTGAAATATGTGCTTAACTGATCAAGCCAGTACGTAACCCATGCACACTTAACTTGATATAACAACTTGCAAATGTGCCACACTAACATATTGCACATACCTGCAACTTAATTATAACACAAAGTACAAAACTAACTCTGTAGCCCAGCATAACACACACGCGCACACACACACACACACAGACACACACAGACACACACACACACACACACACTTTCACACAACCACACACACACACACACACACACACACACACACACACACACACACACACACACACACACACACACCCCAGATATAGTAACTAGACACACACACGCACACACACACACACACACACACACACACACACACACACACACACAAACTCACACACACAAAACCCCAGATATAGTAACTAGACACACACGCATGCACGCACACACACACACACACACACACACACACACACACACACACACACACACACACACACACACACACACACACACACACACACACACACACACACTCACACCCCTACATACAGTAACCAGACACATAGGGTTAGCACATATTAGTAAGATGGTGCAGGAGGGCAATCTCAGTTAACCTAAATGGATGGAGTGTACAATGACGGTAATACTGCTCAGCTGATCAAGCCAATATTTAACACATACGTACTTAACTTGATTAACACTCTGCATATGTGCCACACTAATGTATTGCACACACATGCATCTTAATTATAACATCAGAAAAAAGAACAAAGCTGTCTCTGTAGTTCAGCATAACACACACACGCAAACACACACACACACACACACACACACACACACACACACACACACACACACACACACACACACACACACACACACACATACTTGCACAGACAAACACACACACACACACACACCCCTACATATAGTGACTAGACACACACACACACACACACACACACACACACACACACACACACACACACACACACACACACACACACACACACACACACACACACACACACACACACACACACACACAACCCTACACAGAGTAACTAGACATGCACACACATATATACAGACGGAGGTCCAGCATCCCATGTACTGGTAAGTAGTACAGACATTGGTATGATGATCTTTATTGCTATTACCATGGAGATCTCCATTCATGGGAAGTATAGGTTAGACAAGGATCGCCTGGATGGCATAGTAAGTATTTACCTGTCTGCAGTGTACAGTATTGTATTTAATAAATAGTTTTGCTGTTGTAATGGGTGTCTTTCTGATTCTCTTTTTATTTAATATGATTGATCCCAGGATATTCCAAGTGGGGTGCTGTGGATGATTGTATGTCTGTTTTATGTGCTGCTAGTGGAAGCTATTGCATTGTTTTACTGTGTTGCTTTGTAAGACAGTGCAGAGGGCTGTGATCCTGGGGCATATTGCAGATTATTTCATGCTGCTGCTGTGTCATTGCACACAGGCATTTTTTGTGTAGCTGTTTCTACTTCAAGACAAAGAGCACCTTTAGTGTAGCTACCCTTGCTCACTTCTAAATAACTTAGGTACCGTAGACTGATATTTTGCAATGTGGGAACTTGATTTCTTGTTGTTTCATTGCAGATTCTGGTTTGGTTCAGTGTAGGGCTGTGGAAAACATTTAAGATTACTGCTTGCTTGATCTTGTGTGTGAAACTGTATTGTTACACTGTCATCTTTGTATCATCGTATCCATCATATGTGTTATGTGATTGCTTGCCTATCATTTCTATTTTTCAACACAGGCAAAGCATGTAACGGATGCTGGAAGCTGCCTCAGGAAGTGGCAGAAACGTAAGCACTGTGGGGTTAGTGGAACTGATGTTGTCTCCTGGTTTTTAGCTGCCATATCACTTCTAGGTCATCTTCACTAATGTCTGGTTTTCCAGTTTCTCTTTTTTCGGCAGGTCTTTGTGGTTTGTCTGATCCACAGGTGCATCAGCCACTGACATCAGCCACATACAGCTACTGCCCAGGTCAAAGCTGTGGCTTAGGTTGGAGAACAGGGAAGGCGTGTCTTATCTAGCAAGGGTTCTGTCCCATTCCAGGTAGGGAGCCCATCCAAATCACTGGCCTTAGCTACATCAGCGCTAGTAAGAGTAGTGCAGACTGCTTTTGACTGGGCAACAATTTAATAGGTCACCATCCTGAAATCTCTCCTACAGCAGGCAGTAAAATCACTTGACAGGCTGGCCAATGCCTTCAGGCTACCAGGGCTGGGTGTGTCACTGGTCACCAGATCCAGCATCATCACCAACTGGGTCCTAGGAAGGTGTCTTGGACTGGTCAGGCTGTCTGTACCCAATTCTATTCATCACCATTGTCTACCCTTTGTTTGCCTGTCCATATCTGCCTCTATTTGTCTGTGTTCTTCCATCTTTGCCTGCGTGCTTCTGCTGCCCACCCTCATTCTCTGTTCTTCCATAATTTTTACCTTGTAGCCCTCCTTTCTTCCCTTCTTTACCTATACATATAAAAAAAATAATTTGCCCTCCTCCAAAATACCCTATCATCACCTCAATCTCCTTTAAATTACTGTGCTTCTGCTGTGTGTTCCTTCTTGCTGTGCCCCCTTTCTTGTTGTCATGTACTCCCTTTTCCATTACTTTTAAAGATCCAATAATACCACTCCTTACCACTTCCTCTGCTGTTTATTATTTGGTGCACAGAATGACTGCTTGCCAATATGGGGGGTAGCTAGCTCTGCCTTCTGTAATTCTCATTCACAATGTTATGCGTGCTGTGCAATGAATGCGCTGCAAAATGGCAGCTTTACCCATCTTCATAGACTCTCAGTGTGCAATTGTATTTTAGCAAACAGATACATGTGACTGCATGCTGCACACTTCAGCCACATTTCTGTTTCATGTTCTTTTTTTAATTATTTATGTATTTATTTATTTTCATTGTGTAACACCTTGCATTTTTTTTTTCTGAGAAACCTTTATGTTGTTAGACTGGAAGCCTTGGTGTTTTTAGAGTGGAATTCTGAGTAACAGAATTCAGAACAAAGGACAGTTAAGAGAATAGAAATGTCATATGCAATTTGGTGACAAGACTTACAACTCACACCTGTTGGCAGTATGCACACCAGATTTCCTCCCCTCCCTGTAGGCATTCTTGAAAAGCTTTATGTTTTGCATCTCCTGGATATAATTAGAAGTATCTCTTACAGGCTCCTGCAGGCTCATAAATCAGTAAAATTCTTGCCTTGACAAACTGGTTTCAATCATATTTACAGCTGTCAGGACAGAAGGAAGACAGTTTACGTCTGACTTCAAGCTAATGTACTTTAAGTACATAACGACATGCTGTTCCAAAAGTATTACATACAACTCTTGTATGTAAATCAGAACAAAATGAATAGTATAATTATTTTTCCCCCGACATCAATTACATTCTTCTACAATTCATATTCTAAACTGCTAATCTCTCACATACATGATACAGCTATTTGTAACCATCAAAGTAATACCACTTTAGTCTATGATTTATTTATATATAGAGAGGTTTATATTTAGTACAGAAACGTGACTTTTTGTTTAGGATCCAGAGAGTAAGTACTTCTTATTCTATGTCTATGCTATGTTCATGACTCCTCTAGTCAGATGTACTATGTGATTTATTATATAATTCATCTGCTTTTTTTATACTTCAAGCTGGGTTTGGTCTATAAATGGTTCAACAGTTTAGCTCAGCTACCCATGTAACATCTAGCAAATGTGTAAATCCAATGAACACCATATTTTGTCTCATATTTTGCTGTAGTAAGAGTTTGTTAACTTGTCTTAAGGAATGACATTCTTGTCTAAAGAGGAGCATCATATAAAATATGCACATAGTTTTATGTAACACTTCTTAAAGTAAGAATAGTAGGGATAGTGTTATGGAAAAGTAAAGAACTTTTAAACTTTTATACTCTACTGTGACATCTTTTGTGAATTCATATAATGTGGTCATTATTTGATGATGTCAAAATGTTTTATAATTGGTTGCAAGCGAGTACTAATAATGGAAAAATTCAGTCAGCACACCTCCTGCATGAATGCAAATAATGACAGGGTCTAGTAAACTTACCTGATTAACAGAAATGACCAAAACAAATCTGCTGTTATATACATTATAATTGGCCACATTTTTCTGTAATGTACTACTGCCTTTTACATCTATGTATTTTACCAACACTGATTTACTGTAGCCATGTTTTCAATATCTGTTGTACAGATCTTTTCTCCCTGGGCCTTCACTGAAAAGGGGTTCCTTCACAGACAAGTGCCAATAAGTAATACATAACTAAATACACATCAGCCTTTTATCTGACTTCTGAGAATTTCTTTTTACAAAATTTCAAAATTATGATGTCCACCAGGTGATATTATATCCTATGACTGTTCTTTATTATAATGCAAATCTTTTGCAAATCATATTTTTGAAAACATAAACATTAACATAAAACCACACACCAACACTATCGATGTTAACATATGAAAAAGGGTGACAAAGACCTCATCCTGTCTTGGCTTCTTAATAACATATTTAGGAATGCTTTGACAATAAAATGTGAAAACCATACTTGCAACATTTTCAAGTAAATATAATTCTTTGCATGCCAGACTGCAATCTGCGAATATGTTTTGAAATGTTTTCTTCAGTTTTAATGTGTTCCTATATTTTTATGTAAACCTTTTAATGCAAGGATACTTCTGAGTAATATTCTGTTTAATGATGCATTGCTATGAATTATGTTTGTATTTCTGCAATACAATTTGTGGAATACAACATGTTTTCACAGCTGGAAAACTATTTATGGGATCTACTACAAGTGCTCATGTTCTAGCAATTCATGTCACACTTGCTCATTCTCATTTGCTGTAATAGGAAAGTACCCCACTCCCAGTAGCCTGCTCCTACTGAATTTCTTAGGCCACCCACCACCCAACCCTACTATACTGGATAGCTCTACCAGAGGCCTTTGTGTAATTCTAAAACTCCCACCTAGTCCCAAACCCTAGCCATCCTATTCCCCTCCTACTCTCTAAACATGAAATCCCTGATAGCTGCCTAATCGTAAACTTCCAAGCCTAAAGCCTCAATCATACCATAAACATAAACCTCGACTCCCCCTCCCTAAGCCTAAACTCTCTGATTGATCCTTAACCTTAAACTTCCCTTCCTATTCCATAACTCTAAACTCCATGGCTGCTTTGTAAATGTAAACCACACTGCAGCTCCCTAACCTTAAATGCTCCTGCTACTCCTTACACCCTAAAACTCTCATTCTGCTCACTAAGCCTAAATCCCCCTCTTGATCAGTGTCTGAAAACTTAAGGTACACTTCCAGCCCCTCCTACTTCCTCCTCACAGCTTTTATGTGCCTCACTTACCGGGCTCATATCTGAATATGTGTTTAAGTGAAGGGCGGCAGCTCCACTTTCTCATCACAGATAACACACCTTGCCCAAATCGATATTCAAGTTCGAGCATGAGTGGCAGCCACAACAAGCTAACAGATGCTCACATCCCAGGCTACAGGATGATGATTTTTGAAGACATAGAACTCAAGCATTTGTAGTAGATCCCAGCTCATGACTGTATTTAGATGGGTCAGCCCGCCTGTACCTGATATCTCATTTCACCTTTTGAGCCATCTCTGGATTCCTTTCCTGTTTCTTTCTCCTCATTTATAAGACCAACAACCTCCTCCTTAAAAGATAGTTCTAAGTCTGTCCCCATTGCTCAGTTTATTCATTTCATAGCTCTGGGAGCCTTTTTTGCAGGTATACCTTGCACTAAAGAATAAATTGAAGCTTATGTCTGATAGAAAGTAGGAATGTCAGATGCTTGGTTGTAATGTTAGGCTATTCCTGTTTAAGTTCTTTAATAACCGGGGCATGATCTGAGCTAATGATAATGAGGACCATTATCTGCCACTATAGCAAATGTCCACATTCCTCACTAATTAATAATTAATCTATTCCGCATTAAGTCTGGTGCCCTGGGGAAAAGATGTACACGCAACTCCTATTCAGTGAATATAGACCAACTAACCCCACATGCTTAATAAATTATGTAAAAGAATTCTCTACTGCTGTTAATGTTCAGCTCCTAGGACTGTATCTACATCTACATTGCTTTTAATTAAGCTTCAATCTCTCAAATTAAGCACTTTCTTGAAATGTCACCACCATTGTCAATATTCATCTCAAATTGCCTTAACTGGAAAATAAACTGGCTCTAATGTAATAAGTTTACTCTCCCAATAGCCTTTGTCAAAAATATAGCAATCTTCATGTTCAACTAGTGTCTCTACTACTTGAAACAGCACTTGTTGACGAATAATAATGACACCCCCTGCATCTAGTGCCTTCTAAAGTAGCAGAAATCCCAGATGGATATATATCATTACTCAACACATTCTGCTTTTGTCCATTTAAATGTGTTCCTTGTGTTGCCAAAACTAATGATATGCAAATACTCTCTCTTCATTGGAGTGGATAAATCATTTACATTCTAACTTAATGGATTCACCAACATTAATGAATTGTAGGGGAGTCTTCATCTGTGTGCAGCTACTTATCTCTCCCTTATCATCTCCATGGTTTAGACCCCCCCCCCCAACACGTTGCTATTAACATAGTGTTGGAATCACCTCCAGCTGCATCCCACCTATTTGCATACTAAACTCTCTTGTTTAAAACAAAATATTGCAAACTTTAATACAGCAACAATCAAAACAAGGAGGTTTAACTGAAAATATACTTGCTGCTTGCAGTGATCATTACTCCATTCTTTTATAACTAAAAACAAACTAAAACGTCATGATTAGAAGGTGCAGTACAACACTGATAAACAGCAGTCCTCTGAAAAACAATTCTCCAGTTCTACCTTCGCACTAACAATTTATCACACACATATACACACACACACACACACACACACACACACACACACACACACACACACACACACACACACACACACACACACACATAAATATATTTGCAATACTCAATACCAAGGGATGGGCCATTGTACCTAAGTTAATATTAGCACACCCTTCTCTGGAAATCTAATGTCATGATGGCTGTTGTGATGCCCGTGCCCTGGCCCAGCAATCAAGGAGCCTCAATCCTCACCACTAACACCAGGGAGGTCGTCTCATAGAAGAGGAAAGGATAACTAATGCACACAGTAAAGTACAATTTCCCTTAACTGCTAATAATTATCAGCTACTAAAAGGCCCTTAAAACGGTGCCCAATTATTACTGTGCAATATTATAATCCAGTGGTAGTATGACTAAGCAGTCAAAGCTTAATGTGGAGTAACTTAGACAGTAAAATCTGTAAATATGTAATGTACTTTAGAGGTTAAATTATCTCTACATAAACCAGCCACAATTAAAGGTTTTAAAATATTTAATAATAAATAATAAAACACAAGACAAAACTACTACAGTACAATGCTACTCAAGTTCAGCGATCACACAGAAACTTAAAACAATAGTGTAGGAAAGATCTAATTTCAAAGAAAAATACTTAGTCTAACTTTCTTCTAAGTTTAACTATTCCTAAGAGAAATCACAGTGCAATTATCTTACTTACATACATAAAGAGCAAGCAGTGCTGGGTTAGATGTCCAAGATCAAAATGTTTACAATCTCTCACTGAGCAATAGTTTTTAAACACTAACCAACAGCTCTGCTGAGGCCCTTCCAAATTACATCATTTTGACACCTAGGTTTTCTCAGGCCACAAACTGCATTATTTGGCAAGTTAACACCTGCTCAGGAGACTACTACAATACAAGGCATTTCACATATACACTCTAGCAGAAACCAGAGCAATAAAGCACCTTCCATATGTAAATTCTGGCTCTTAACTTTAACCTTAAAACAATGGGCATGAAACATTCACCCAGACTCACTGGAGCCAACTTGTAAAACATCAAAGAGATTCATAAGATCTTTTCAACTTCTAAAGACATATTTGAAATGCTTGGCTTGGTTTTCCTTACAGCAGATGGCAATGTTGCAACAATCTTGAAGTTCACAATTTACAGTGTTTTCTTTCATTTAAAAACATAAGCCTGTATTTTACATTTATTTATACAAGTGATAGAATTATGTATCAAATTCTATTTGACTAGGCTTGCAGCCTTCGCCTATCTTCCTCCAATCTTCACACTTGTGATTACAAGTCAGCTATCAGGTCTGCTCTGTCTCCATCAAAGAAGGCTTTCAATCCAGTTCACATACTATACTCCTTTGTTAATTTGACATTACTTTAAACAGCACAATAATAGATAATCTTTCTTATCTCTTAACTGTGCAGATTTGAGTCTTTTGTTTTGGGCTATTCCTCATAAAATGTGTGGTTTTCTGGCAAATTATTGAAGATTGAAGTCACTAAATAATGACAGACATTTGAGTTTCAGACTTCATATCTTTCAGAAAATGCATGGTTGTGCAAAATCTATCATCTGAGCAAATTCCTAAGTTTATAACAGTGATATTTTAAATTTGTTCTTGATTTTGGGCCTTGTCCTCCCATTATTTTATTATTGTCCAGTCTTCTTGTGCTTTGAGGTTGTGAGTTATGCTGATTATTTAAAATTAAAAACATTATTAAAACTTAAGATGAGGTAACCCCTTTTCATATGGCAATATGTTCAGTACTATTCATTAAATTGCCTCCCATGATAGAATTATGAAGGAACAGCAGAAATGCTGGACTTTGATTAGGGCAGATATTGCCTGGAACCTATGAATAGGTTACCAAACCAACATCAGAGAGAATTTGAGCCTCTCTGCTCCCTTTAGTTGAACTACAGTTATATTGCAGTCTTATAAACTTCTTAAAGGTGCATCAGATTACATTTTAATGCATCTTACATATAGTCTTAAATATCTATATACCTTTCTCTCTCTCTTACAGGACAAGGCTCCAACGTATATGGTGATCCACTGTACGTCTGGGTCAGAATGAAACCAGTATTATTTGTATTAATTCACACTACCTGTCTTTCATTGTTTTTTCTCCTCAGTTCTGACTTTAAATTGTTCCTTACAACCATGTGCTCTCCTACAATCCTATGCCAAAGTTAACCTTTTAATGTGACCTTCAAAAGGAAGGCTTACCTGCAGATTGGTAGATTTCAGTCTGTGTTCTCTCTGTATTTTCTAGTTGCCATTATCTGCATAGCCTTTTTGCATAGCATCGTCTGCCTTATGTATAGGGGAAAGAGTGGGTCAGTTGCTTAATTCCTCTGAGATGATAGGACCTGCTGCTCATCACAAGCACCTATAGATCTCTACCCAATAGGCTTGGCTGTAGACAGTGATGCTGAAGGCAAATGATGATTTTGTTTATTTACCAGTGGTTTTTGAGGATCAGTAAAAGTTTTGAGACCAAAGGAGGAATTGAACTTTGAAGACTATTGGGAACTGCAGATGAGCTGTAAAGATTTTCACCTGCAGATTCTGATAGAGTGAAAGCTTCCTTCATGTCCTTGAATACTGCTAAATAATCTTGGTTCTCATAATCTATATATGGGAAGTGAAAAATATCAACATAGAATTTTAGCAGTCAAGCTTTCTAAAGGCCTGTAGGCCTTAAGCTTACCATTCAAAATGCTGACCCTATAGACATGCAAGTGGTTTGCGACTGTGCAGGATGGATAAGCAATGCTTTTGTAAAACATCCTGGAGGCATTCATAAAGCCTGCATCTAATATGGCTTATCATTACAGCAGGGCTAATTGGAGCTACAAGATGCCAGTATATACCCTGGCTTCTGCCATTAGTGCACATACAAATATGTAGCGATCATAAATCATACAGAAAAATGCATGGCAGAACTGTAACACAATAAAGCATGTATAGATGTAAAACAAAATGCTTCTCTGGTGCAAAACTGCATCAGATATTCAGTGTCTGATGTATACTGTCTTATCTTACCCTCCATATGCTAACAGCAGCAGCAGCACTGGCTGCATCCAAGGAGCACAGAGTATGAACATGACTGTAATGTATCAGTACCACCCAGACAAATAGGACTGCATGTCTGATGGGCATCTGCCTAGCAAATACAAGCCACATTTTCAACTCCTTTATGTAAAGTATGTTGATAAACTATTTAGGTAATTCTTATAGACTACAATTATGTACTTCATTAAGAACCATAACAGCTGTATATAATGGATGGCCAGCAAATGCAGTGCAAAAGTAACATGCAGTGGATTAGAATATGCACACCATAATCATATCCATACCAAATAACCATTTAACTACATAGCAGTTGCCAGCGACAGCTGACCAAATTTGGCAGCAATCAGTGTTAGCCTTTCCCATCTGCTATGTCATAACTGGTTGTATGATATATGCAACCACTGGTCAGGTACAGCCATGCCTGCATTGGGCTTATTATTGGGTTGTTCTGCAATGGCCATGGGCAGCACTGATGTATTTGCCACATGGAATTTATCCTGATGGAATAACTGTCATTACAGAATCATAACTTGACCAGAGGGAAGACAAGGATGCATATGGTGTGCTTGTATCACTTTTTTGAGCACTTTTTGCTTTCCTCCTGCATCCTACAGCTTCTGTTCAGTGCTCCAGGTCCATCACCAGGTCTACCTGTTTCTGTTTTTTTTTCCCAGACTTTACTCACATACAGCTGTGGCCAGCTTGGAAACTAAGAACATCCTGAAAGTCTTGCTGTCACACTCCACTGGGGGATATGTGACTTGCTGACCTACTCCAGTACTCCTCCCTCCCAGTTTGTAGTACTCATGGCTTTGTCAGATATGCAGGTATGTAATGGGAACATGCAGCTCCTCCATATCCTTCTCCCTTTCACTTCTCTAGATCATGCCCCCTCATTGCAGTATCCACAGTCTCCACTAGATATTATCACAGGAAATGCCCATGTAACTGCCCACACCCCCAAGATGGGCACACCCATCCCTCACTGCTGCTCTGTCAAAGCCAGGTCAGTTGGGCTGTAGTCAGAAATTAATCCCTGTATGCCATTGGTGTGGCATGGTACATCTGTATCACTGCACCAATGGTGTGTATGACATGGGTGAGGTACTAGTGATCCCTGTTATGATATGTGTACACCATGTTTTGATGTTTGAAGCACTGGCTGTGCAGATACATGAACTTATGCTTTAAGTGAGGGCTGTAACTCATGGCATAATTGTACCACAATGACATGTGATGCCTTTACAGTATGAAGAGTGTGGCGTGTATAGTTTGCAGAATGTATTTCTGTTTCTCAAAAATAGTTACAAATGTACTTCCCAACACGTTCAATGTTGTGTCTAGTATTTTTGTGATACCCTGTCTGGAGTGGCAACACTGTCCCAGTATGCTTCAAGTTGCACCTCTGCATTTCAAGCAGCAATGTTTGCTGTGGATACATCCATGCTCACAGCTGCTTTGTCTCTCCTGGACTGGGCAAACATAGGAAATTTTGTGCAGGATTTTCCACAATGACATGACATTCTAGTGCTGCAGTGGCTGACCACACATTTGGGCTTTTCTTCAATATGTACCCAGGACAGAAGGCAGCCTCCCTTCTGTATGTCTGTTGCAATGTAGGTGTATCATCATTCAATGACAATGTAGCCACTGTTCAAGAAACAATGTTGTACAGTGATGTGTTGATCAACATGTTGGTCTCTCTTCTGGCCTATGAGGAGCATCATCACTATCACCATTGTACTCATTTTGCATTGCCATGTGCACCACCCAGACTTGTAGCATACTCTGCCCTGACTGATCTCACCTTAATGTTATCGGCCATGCAAGCAGAGCAGCCTATCTGTCCCTGTAGGAGTGGTCCCAGCCCAGCAACTTGTAGCTCATTGGCCATTTTGGGATAATTTCTATCCTTTTTGATCTCCCTGGTATAAAAACCACTTAGCGCGGTTTTGTGCAGGTTTGCACACCGTGTAGTGCTGTTTAGCTGCGGTTAAACTATTACAGGCTCCACGAAGTCTGCATTTCAGTTTTTCCCTTGAAACTTGAAACACTTCAACCCAGCACTAGAAATAAGGCAATTTAAGACCGGCACTTACTAAAACTCACTGAAACTAGCACTAGCTTACAGCTTGCACTTCAGCCCTATACTCAGGAAGTATAAGGCTCTTTACTCATCCAGTCAGCAATACAGTCCCAGCCATCTATTCAGGCATGTTCAAGTGACAGCTTCAGGTGTGCTCTCTGGTCCAGCTGGTGAATCTGGGCTTCCTGAGGCAATGTTACAATTGCCTCATGTACACAGACAACCCCCTCCTCCTCCCAACCAACACAAACATATGTGAGAGATGCAGCTACACAGCCAAACTGGAGGCTAAGCTCTCTCAACCCACGACTGGATCAACCTGTCACAAGGAGAAGGGCAACACTAGCACCACATTACCAGACTCACATAGACCAGCCATAGCTGCACCAGAAAACAACTCTCAGAAACACGCAAAAACATACTCGGAGGCTCTAAATAAGAACCTGCCTAAACAACAGAGACCCCCTAAGCATACACCCAAGCAACCCCCACCCCACAACAGAAACCAGGTAACACATACATCACAACGTCAGTGTGCCAAGCAAAAACAGCCCCTAAGGCTAAATAACACACCTAACACACTAGTAATTGGTGATTCTATCATCAGGCACACAGACGTCCCACTCACTAGACTGAACAAGGAGAAGGTTACCGTAAGCTGCCTGTCTGGTGCCAGAATCTGCCACATAATACATGCACTCAGGTCACTCCACAACAAGTACAAATATGACTCTGTCATTGTACATGTTGGTGTAAATGACCTGAGACATACCTCCCTGGACTACATGAAAAGAGACATGGAGGAGCTCTCTGACCATGTAGCCCAGGCTGGTATGACTCTGACTCTGAGTAGCATCCTGCCCTCACCTAAAATGATGCCAGCATATGAAGAAAAAATGATCAGTTTCAACAATTGGTTAAACTACTGGTGTCATTCAAAGGGGATCCAGTACTTGTCAGCCTGGGACGACATGCTTGACAAGCCATGTTGCTTTGCCAGAGACGGCTTGCACCTGTCACCCCTGGGCTTTCGAATACTGGCCAAGACTCTTGCCACCCCAGTACTGCTTTTTTTAGGCAAGGCTCAAAAGACAAACCTGCCTCCATAAACAACAATAATAAACAAAAACTGAGGGTAATAGGTTCATAGGTTCATAGGTTTGTACTAGGCTATCTGCCCTAGGGCATTTATAAGCCTAGCCAGAGTATGTGTGGCTTTCACCACCCCTTAGGATGAGAATACTACGCACTTTTATGATTTAGTTTATTGTGCCTCTGTCTAGTAGTGACACAGAGATGACCCCCGGGGTAAACCTACGATCTCCCATCCACTCGTCAAGATTTCTCTTGAACAGAGTCAGTGAGGGGCTCTGCCTAATATGCACTGGGATCCTGTTCCAGAGTGTAGGGAGCCTCTGGGTTATGAATCTGTCCCTCCAGCATGTCCTATTTATTTCTGTGTTGAGGTTTAAGTCCCTTGCTCTCGTGGCTCTGGTGGATTTGGATTTACTAAGGTGGAGCATGGCCATTAATTCCGGGTTGGACATGGCCTTGTACGTCAGGCACAGATCACCTCTGAGTAGGCGGTATGCGACTGAATAGAGCTGGAGTTTTTTCAGTCGGGCAGCATATGACATATGTTTAAGACCCTTTATCCTCTTGGTGAGGAACTTTTGGGGTCTTTCCAACTGCTGCAGGTGACGGGTAAGATACATCCCAAATGGGGCATTGTACTCAATCATTGGCCTGATAAGAGAAGAGTACAGGGGCACAATGACCTCACTTGATCTAGATGTGAAACCCTTCATGATAAGGTGGGCAATATAGAAGGTCTTTCTAACCACTTTGGCAATGTGATTGTCAAATGAGAGGTTACTGTCAACCTGGGTCCCAAGGTCCCTGATTACCTCTTCTGTACTTAATGGATTACCACCTATGTGGTAATTTGTGGGTACCTTATTTTTCCCAAAGGGTATGACTATACATTTTTTGGCATTCAGCTTTAGGCCATGGCTCTGGCACCAATTATCCGTTTCAATGAGGCCTCTCTGAAGGATGTTGGTGTCCGCTGGAGTATCAATTATGGCGCCCAGTTTGCAGTCATCTGCGAACTTTGTCAGCCACAATCCTCCTATGTTTGCCTGTACCTCGGAAAAATAAATGCCGAACAAGAGGGGTCCCAGGACTGAGCCCTGTGGGACACCGCTTGTGACTGGCTTAGAGTCTGACATAGCTCCAGCAACTCTGACTCTGTGGGTTCTGTCCTTGAGCCAGTTTGCAACCCATCTTGTGACATATGGGTTTACATTTAAGCTGGTGAGTTTGTCTATGATGCCCGAGTGGGGTATTGTGTCGAAGGCTTTTGCAAGGTCAAGGTAGGCTGTGTGAACTGCCTTACCCTCATCAATGGCCTTAGTGACTGTTTCAAAAAAGTCGATCAAGTTCAAGAGGCAGGATCTGCCCTTGACAAAGCCAAATTGGGTAGGATCCAATGTCTGTAGATCCCCAATGTCTTTGTTTATGAGTTCCATAATGATCCTCTCCATAGCTTTGCAGACCAGGCTCGTCAAGCTTATGGGGCGGTAATTTCCAGGGTCCGTAGAAGCACTGCCTTTGTGAAGTGGTACCACTGTCGCCGTACGCCACTCTTTGGGTACGTATCCTGTAGTAAGGCTAAGATTAAATAGGAGCCTCATGTGTGGGTTTAGTTCCTCTTGGAGTTCATGTAGCACACAGCCCGGGACACCGTCTGGTCCCATTGATGCTGTGTTTTTAGCTTTAGAGAGGGCGGCTCTCACCTGGGCATCTGAGATATTAGGGAGGCTACACTCTGCTGGGATAGTTATTTCTCCTTTTGGGGAGGAGGAGAATTTGCACTGAACCTGTCCGCCAGAATATTGGCAATGTCAGTGGGTTCAGTGTATTTTGTATCATTTTGGACTAACTCAGAGCATATCTGGGAGTTTCCACCCAGATTTCTAACATAGCTAAAGAAGGCCTTGTGATTGTCTTTTGTGTTTTTTGCGATTTTTCTCTCAAAGTTGGCCTTGGATGATTTTATGAGTGATCGTAGTTTTTTGCTAGTACTGATCAGAGATGCCTTCCCTTTTAGGGATTTTGCTCTGTCATGTAGTAGCTTCCTCCTCCTGTTGTAGAGTTTGTTTATGGCTGGGGTCCACCAGACCGGGCGCCTGCCTTTGGTGGAATGGGTCTTGGTTTTATTTGGGATTGCATGATCCATGCATTCTTGAAGGTGCCTATAGAAGGCATTTGCAAAGGATTCAGCAGTGTGGGTTGTGGTTTCCACTAGCCCAGGGGCCTTGAAGGATACCATTTCAGTCTTAAGAAGTGTGAAGTTGGCTTTTGAGAAGTTCTTCACCGTGGTCTTTTGTGCAGGGGTGGGCGGGATGTGGATTTCCAGTGAGATTAATTTATGGTCTGATCTTACCAGAGGGATATACTTCCGGTGTGGAGCATTTTGTCCCCATGTTTGTGATGATCAGGTCTAGTATATTGTCTCCTCTTGTGGGGATGGTGACCAGTTGTTCCATTGCATTTGAGTTAATGAATTGTAGGAACCTTTGGGCTAGGGTGTTTGGGCTTGAGTAATGTTCCCAGTCTATGTTTGGGTAGTTGAAGTCTCCCAATATAATGGTATTTGGAGAGACATTCATACTCTCTAGTGTCTTCAGGAAGGCTGTGTGGGGTTCCTGAGTTTGAGAGGGTGGTCTGTAACATGCTACAAACTGTAAGGCAGTTTTGCCTATGGTTAGTTGCACCTGGATGGTCTCCGATGCTTCGTGCGTTGCCACTAACCTGGAGGTGTGGGTATCTTTGATGAATATGGATACTCCCCCTCCTTTTGTGGTTCGGTCCAAGTTTTGGGGCGGGAAGCATGATATGAGGTAAAACCTGATAGTGCTGGGGTGCTCTCAGGAGCCTTGAACCAGGTCTCAGTCACTGCACAGACATCGATATTCTCCATACTGAGAAGGGCTTCGAGGCGTGCATCTTGAGGTTTAGACTTCTGGCATTGAGCAGCATTACCCTTACTTTTGTCCACTTGTGTTTTCTAGGGAGGTGGGTTTGTCCTTTGAGCCTTGCCTAAAAAGGCACTATGGGGTGGCAAGAGCCTTGGCCAATATCCGGAAGCCCAGGGTGACAGGTGCAAGCCGTCCCTTAAAGCAGCGTGGCTTGTCCAGCATGTCATCCCAAGCCGACAGACATTGGATCCCCTTAGAATGACACCAGTAATTAAGCCAATTGTTAAAACTGATCATTTTGTCTTTGTACTGTGGCATCATTCTTGGTGAGGGTAAGATGCTGCTCAGGGTCAGGGTCATACCAGCCTGGGCTACATAATCAGAGAGCTCCTCTATGTCTCTTTTCATGTAGTCCAGGGAGGTACGTCTCAGGTCATTCACACCGGCATGTACAATGACTGAGTCATATTTGTACTTGTTGTGGAGTGACCTGAGTGCATGCGTTATGTGGCGGATTCTAGCTCCCGACAGGCAGCTTACTGTGACCCTCTCCTTGTTCAGTCTGGTGAGCTGCGTCAGTGTGTCTGACTATGGAGTCACCTATTACAAGTGTGTCTGGCATGTTGTTTGGCCTTAAGGGCTGTGACTGTTTAGCACACTGACTATGTGAACTATGTGTTGCATGTGCTATGTCTTCAGATGGTGTTTGCTTGGGTGTCTGCTTTGGAGGCCTCTGTTGTTTTGGTAGATTTTTAATCAGCGCCTCCGAGTATGTTTTTGTGTGTTTATGTGTTTGGTTTGCAATTGTGATAGATCTATGTGAGACTGGGCTTGTGGTGTGCGTGGTTACCTTCTCCTCCTGACTGGTCTTGCCAGTACTGAATTGAGAGAGCTCAGCCTCCAGTTTGGCTATATAGTTGCATCTCTCGCATATATTTGTATTTGTTGGAAGGAGGAGAGGGTTGTCTGTGTACATGAGGCAATTGTAACATTGCCTCAAAATTCCCAGATTCACCAGCTGAGCAGGAGAGGACGCTAGCAACTGACCCTTCAACATGCTAGAAATAGTGAAAAAGATTGCTGTGTAACTGAGTCAGAAAGGACCTATAGGGAAATGGGTAATCAAGGGAATTTAGGTGAATGAAGTACTTCTTTTATTAAGAGTGCTTTACTTGTATAAAGAAATGCTTTAGGAGCAAGTGCTGAGCTTTTCAGATAGAGTATAGGCTGTTTAGATTGCAAGTAGAACAGTTCTAAGGGAAAAATTGAAGAGCAGACTTTGAGCCACAAATAGTTTAAACTTGGTTAACCGGCGCTGCCCTATGCTGCTCTATGAGCAACTTCTAAATCGCTAAAAGCGTGCTAAAGCGCCAAAGCGGGCTTTATAGCAGGGGGTTGAAAAGAGCCAGGAATTGACCCAAATGGCCAATAACTACTAGTTTCTGGGCTGGAACCAATCCTCTAGGGACAAATAGGTTGCTCAGTGCTCCCCACTCCCACTGGTGAGACAAAGAAGCTTCCTCTTATCCAAATAAGGGTATGGATAGCACAGGAACCAAGACAAAGCCCAGAGATCAGCAAAATCTGAAGACTGGACTATTCTAGTTCAGAAAAGCGGGAAAACAAGGATTTTTTTTGTTTTTTTTTTTTCTTTTTTCACAGAGAAGGGAGAAAAGATGCAGTAACAAACAGTCGAGATGCAATACTTTAAGCTTCTGAGCCCCCAAGCCTTTCTGTGTTGGAGGGAAGCCTTCTACCTTGTAGTTATTGGCCATTTGGGCGGTCTTCCATCTCGCTCAACTTTCTGATTTGAAGGCCTGCATTTGCACTTGTTTCTGTCCTGTAACTCCTGGGCCCATCTCATTTGCTCACTCAAAAAAAAAAAAAAAAAAAAAAAATATCTGCTTTTACTGTATTTGTGTTTCTTCCGACTTTATTTTGCTTTTGCGTCATCTTAAAAGTACTCAATTGTATTTATTACTGCTTGGTGTAACTCATTCTAAGCCTTTTAGTTTAAGCACTTGGGCTTCAGACCAGTTGTTTTACATTAGGAAGGTTTGTGGCCTGCACTGTGGTGGCAGGACAGGTAGCTTACATCCTTCTAAGTTGGGAACTGCTGATTGAGGGCTCAGTGTCTGTTAACATAAAAAGGGTTCGTGGTCTGCACTTTTGTGGGAGGAGAGGCTGGACTCTGCCCTTCTAGCTGGGAATTTCTGGTTAAAGGCTTATAGTGCCTGCATATTTAAACTGCTTCTTACTGAAATTGGTACACCTTGTTTGCTGTAGCATAGACTAGATCCAGGCCTGCTGAATCTAGCTTTGTTTGTATAACTTGAGCACTAATCCAGGCATTCTTTAAAGTATTCAATTGTATTTATTACTGCTTGGTAATAACTTGATTAAAGTGTAGCTATCATTCTAAGTCTTTTGGATTAAGCACTTGGGCTTCAGACCAGTTGTTTTATATTAGGAAGGTTTGTGGCCTGCACTGTGGTGGCAGGACAGGTAGCTTACATCCTTCTAAGTTGGGAACTGCTGATTGAGGGCTCAGTGTCTGTTATTCTAAAAGTGTATTAATTCTGGTTTAAGCACTTGGGCTTCAGGCCAGTTGTTTTACATTAAGAAGGTTTGTGGTCTGCACTGTAGTGGCAGAACAGGTAGCTTCCATCCTTCTAAGTTGGGAACTGCTGATTGAGGGCTCAGTGTCTGTTACTCTAAAAGTGTATTAATTCTGGTTTAAGGACTTGGGCTTCAGGCGGGTTATTTTACATTAAAAGGGTTCGTGGTCTGCACTCTTGTGGGAGGAGAGGCTGGACTCTGCCCTTCTGAGCTGGGAATTTCTGGTTAAAGGCTTATAGTGCCTGCATATTTGAACTGCTTCTTACTGAAATTGGTACACCTTGTTTGCTGTAGCATAGACTAGATCCAGGCCTGCTGAATCTAGCTTTATTTGTATAACTTGAGCAGTAATCCAGGCATTCTCTAAAGTATTCAATTGTATCTATTACTGCTTGGTAGTAACTTGATTAAAGTGTAGCTATCATTCTAAGTATTTTGGATTAAGCACTTGGGCTTCAGACCAGTTGTTTTACATTAGGAAGGTTTGTGGCCTGCACTGTGGTGGCAGGACAGGTAGCTTACATCCTTCTAAGCTGTGAACTGCTGATTGAGGGCTCAGTGTCTGTTATTCTAAAAGTGTATTAGTTCTGGTTTAAACACTTGGGCTTCAGGCCAGTTATTTTACATTAAGAAGGTTCGTGGTCTGCACTCTTGTGGGAGGAGAGGCTGGACTCTGCCCTTCTGAGCTGGGAATTTCTGGTTAAAGGCTTATAGTGCCTGCATATTTGAACTGTTTCTTACTGAAATTGGTACACCTTGTTTACTGTAGCATAGACTAGATCCAGGCCTGCTGAATCTAGCTTTATTTGTATGCTTGTTGTTTGTTTGCTTGTTATTTCCCTGAAACGCTAATTCCACCTAAAACACGGCTTTTCAGTGCTTCTGTGGATCCCTAGTGATATCTGCATTGCTTACTGTACTTATTTCCTTGTTTCACTTGAAATAAAGTTACTGTTTGTCGTTTTTGCATTTAAGTTACCTGTAACACATTGCATTTAAGTTACCTGGCACTTGCTCACTAAAACAATTATAAAAGTCAACACTAAAATATTAAAAGCACTACACCCTCACAAACTCCCCTTGAGTACCTCGTTCCCCATTGGCCCTTTTTTTTCAATTATAAAGGAATTCCCAATACTGTTCTAGCATGTCAAAAGGCCAGTTGTCAATCTCCTCTCCGGTCCAGCTGGTGAATCTGGGAATCTTGAGGCAATGTTAGAACTGCCTCATGTACACAGACAACCCTCTCCTCCTCCCAACAAATTCCAACACATGTGAGAGATGCAACCATATAGCCATACTGGAGGCTAAGCTCTCTCAACTCAGTACTGACGAAACCAGTCAGGAGGAGAAGGAAACCACACTCACTACAATTCCAGTCTCACATAGACCTACCATGACAGCAAACCAAACACATAAACACACAAAAACATACTCGGAGGCTCTAAATAAAAATCTGCCTAAGCAGCAGAGACCTCCAAAGCAGACACCCAAGCAACCGCTACCCTAAAACAAAACACATGCAACACATAGCTCACAAAGCCAGTGTGCCGAACAGTCACAGCCCTTAAGGCTAAACAACACACCTGATACACTTGTAATAGGTGACTCTATCATCAGGCACACTGATGTCCCGCTCACCAGGCTGAACAAGGAGAAGGTCTCGGTGAGCTGCCTGTCGGGCGCTAGGATCTGCCACATAACACAAGCACTCAGGTCACTCCAAGGCAAGTACAAATATGACTCAGTCATTGTCCATGCTGGTGTGAATGACCTGAGATGTACCTCCCTGGACTACATGAAAAGAGACATAGAGGAGCTCTCTGAGCATGTAGTCCAGGCTGGTATGACCTTGACCTTGAGTAGCATCTTACCCTCACCAAGAATGATGCCACAATATGAAGACAAGATGATCAATTTCAACAATTGGCTTAAGTATTGGTGTCATTCAAAGGGGATCCAATGCCTGTCAGCCTGGGATGACATGCTCGACAAGCCACGATGCTTTGCTAGGGACGGCTTGCACCTGTCACCCCTGGGCTTTCGGATATTGGCAAAGGCTCTTGCTACCCCCATAGTGCCTTTTTTAGGCAAGGCTCAAAAGACAAACCCACCTCCATAGGTATCACAAGGGATAAGAAACTAAGAGTAATGCTACTCAATGCCAAAAGTCTAAACCTCAAGATGCACGCACTCGAAACTCTCCTTAGCATGGAGAACATCGATATCTGTGCAGTAACAGAAACCTGGTTCAAGGCTCCTGAGAGCACCCCAGCACTACCAGGTTATACCTCATACCATGCTTTTCGGCCCCAAAACTTGGACCGAACCACAAAAGGAGGGGGAGTATCAATATTCGTCAAAGATACCCACACCTCCAGGTTGGTGGCACAGCACGAAGCATCAGAGACTATCCATGTGCAACTAACAGTGGGTAAAACTGCCTTCCAGTTTATAGCCTGCCACCCTCCCAAACCCAGGAACCTCACTCGGCCTTCCTGAGAACACTGGAAAATATGAAGGTCTCTCCAAACACCATTATATTGGGTGACTTCAACTACCCAAACATAGACTGTGAGCATTACTCTAGCTCCAACACCCTAGCCTAAAGGTTTCTAGAATTTATAAACTCAAATGCTATGGAACAACTTGTTACCACTCCCACAAGAGGGGAAAACATACTGGACCTGATCATCACCAACATGGGGACTCTATGCTCCAGACCAGAAGTGTATCCCTCACTGGTAAGATCAGACCATAAACTAATCTCACTGGATATCCACATCCCGACTCCACCCCCTGCCCTGAAAACCACAGTGAAAAACTTCTCTAAAGCAAATTTCACACTCCTCAAAACCGAGGTGGAATCCTTCAAAGCCCCCGGGCCTGTGGAAAATACGGCCCAGACCGCAGAATCCTTTATAAACGCATTCTATGAACACCTTCAGGAATGCATGGATCATGCAATCCCAAATAAAACCAAGACCCAATCCTCCAAAGGCAGACGTCCTGTCTGGTGGACCCCAGCCATAAACAAACTATACAATAGAAGGAGGATGCTACTACATGATAGAGCAAAATCCCAAAAAGGGAAGGCATCTCTGATCAGTATTAGCAAAAAACTACGGGCACTCATAAAATCATCTAAGGCCAGCTTCGAGAGAAAAATTGCACAGGACACTAAGGATAATCACAAGGCTTTCTTTAGTTATGTTAGGAACCTGGGTGGTAATTCCCAGATATGCTCAGAATTAGTCCAAAATGACAAAAAAATACAACAAACCCACAGACATTGCTAACATCCTAGCTGACAGGTTCAGCGCAAACTTCTCCCCACCAAAAGGGCAAATATCTATCCCAGCAGAGTGCTGCCCCCCTGACATCTCAGATGCTCAGGTAAGAGCTGCCCTCTCCAAAGCAAAAAACACAGCATCAATGGGACCAGACGGTGTCCCGGGCTGCGTTCTACATGAACTCCAAGAAGAGCTAAACCCAAACATAAAACTACTGTTCAGTCTCAGCCTTACTACAGGATATGTACCCAAAGAGTGGCGTACAGCAACAGTGGTCCCTCTCCACAAAGGTGGTGCCTCAACGGATCCTGGAAACTATCACCCCATAAGCCTGACTAGCTTGGTCTGCAAAGCTATGGAAAGGATCATCATGGACCTCATAAATAAAGATATTGGGGACCTACAGACACTGGATCCTACCCAGTTCGGCTTTGTTAAGGGCAGATCCTGCCTCTTAAACCTGATTGATTTCTTTGAAACAGTCACCAAGGCCATTGACGAGGGGAAGGTGGTCCACACAGCCTACCTGAACCTCGCAAACCCTTCGATACAATACCCCACTCAGGCATCATAGATAAGCTCACCAGCTTAAATATAAACCCCTATGTCACTAGATGGGTTGCAAACTGGCTCAAGGACAGAACCCACATGGTTAGAATTGCTGGAGCCATGTCAGACTCCAAACCAGTTACAAGTGGCGTCCCACAAGGCTCAGTCCTGGGACCTCTCTTGTCCGGTATATATTTCTCGGAGGTACAGGCCAACACGGAAGGACTGTGGCTGACCAAGTTCGCAGATGACTGCAAACTGGGTGCCATAATCGACTCTCCAGCCGACACAAGCATCCCCCAAAGGGGCCTCATAGAAACAGACAACTGGTGCCAGAGCCATGGCCTCAAGCTAAATGCCAAAAAGTGTATAGTCATCCCCTTTGGCAAAAACAAAGTGCCCACAAATTACCACATAGGTGGTAATCCATTAAGTACAGAAGAAGTAATTAGGGACCTGGGGACCCAAATTGATAGCAATCTCTCATTTGACAACCACGTGGCCAAAGTGGTTAGAAAAACATTTTATATAGCCCACCTAATCATGAAGGGATTCACATCTAGATCAGGGGAGGTCATCGTGCCTCTTTACTCATCCCTCATCAGGTCCATAATTGAGTACAATGCCCCTTTTGGGAGGTACCTTACCAGACACCTGCAGCAGCTGGAAAGACCCCAAAAGTACCTCACCAAGAGGATCAAAGGGCTCAAACAGATGCCATATGCTGCCTAGTTAAAGAAACTCCAGCTCTACTCAGTGGCATACCGCCTGCTCAGAGGCGATCTGTGCCTGACGTATAAAGCCATGTCCAACCTGGAATTAATGGACATGCTGCACCTCAGAAAATCCAAATCCCATTGAGCTACGCGCTCGAGAGACTTGAACCTCAACACTGAAATAAATAGGACATGCTGGAGGGACAGATTCATAACCCAGAGGCTCCCTTCACTCTGGAATAAAATCCCAGTCCAGGTTAGGCAGAGTCCCTCATTGACTCTCTTCAAGAGGAATCTTGATGAGTGGATGGGAGATCGTAGGTTTACCCCGGGTATCACTTCTGTGTCACTGTTAGACAGAGGCACAGTATACTAACCTTGAAAAAGGGCATAGCAAAATTAATTTAAAATGGGTGTCGAAAGCCAAACACACTCTGGCTAGGCTTATAAATGCCCTAGGGCAGATAGCCTAGTATGAACCTATGAACCTATGAACCTATGTGTGACATCCAAAAGTGTGCATCTAATTATATGACAAATAAACTTTAAGTCAAACAAAAACAGGAAATTTCAAAACTTACAGCTGCACTATTAAAGCACCTGTGTTGGGGTTATTCCATTGCACTCTCCAATTGGAGGGTTTTACCCTGTTCACATTTGTTACTTATCTATACTGTGAGACACACTCACACTCAAACACATGCTGTTTCAAACCCGATTTCACACACACAATTTTTCACCAAAAATGTGAATCAGTAGAACGGTCTGGTGATTGTTACTTCAGTGAAAGTCTCCTTTCATCATAAGGTATGTACTACACAGTATTACAGTGCACAAATGTTATGAGAATGTAGAATTAATTCCAAAACAAAGTGATTACATTGATCAAGACAAAAGAGCAATATGTAAGATTGCTAAAAACCTTTTCCAGTTGTACATGTTTTGTTACATGCTGAGTTTTTTTTTGTGTGTGTGTGTGTGTGTGTGTGTGTGTGTGTGTGTGTGTGTGTGTGTGTATCTTTCTCTAGATACACACATGCACACATGCACACATGCACACATGCACATGTATGCTTGTATGCATGCTCATCAAGCAGATTCTGTGTAAGTGCGGTTATTTTCTGGAACATTGTTCAGTACTTTGTTTTCATTTAAGTAATTTGACGTTACATATATTTTGAACATATTACTGACGCACTAATTATCCTCTACCCTCTAGCAATACTTTCTTCAGAATTATACAACAGCAAAGCAAGAAAGATAAGTCTACATCCAGTCAAGGTAGTCTGGGGCTAGGTGATCGGCTTCAGATCTGACTGTACTCTGGACAGTGTTGACCTCACCTGGAAGGAACTGCTGATGTTTTAGCATCAGATGCAAATAAAATCTGACCTATGTGTCAGAGTGCCAGCTCTGACTGGGTTTCCTTCTCTCAGTATTCTGGCTTAGGTGGACAATATAAAAGGGAAACACACGCAGACTACTCACAGCGGAGCATAGTGAGGATGTCTTTTCCCCCACAGTGAGGTGAAGGGTCTTGCCCTGCAATAAAAAACAAAATTTAAAGAGAAGAATTATGTTTGATATTGACTCTTCTGTAATTTTCTTTTTTTTCATATTGCTGAAACTTGGCATTGCAGTCCTGATATTTCAGTAGGGATTTAATTAATAGAAGACATTTTGAAGGCATGATTGCTTGGACCATTGAGAATTGCTACTAATCAGTCATGCATTAGAAGAACTTACTCATAAATACCCATCTGTGAGGTTCCACTAATACTCCACAAACTCAAATATTTTCTGTACTGAATTCTGCTGAAGTTTCCTTTTTATTAGTAGGTAGGTAAAATACATATAAGTACTTAGATCTGAAGTGCAGTTACTTCTGTGGTTTGTAAATAGTGAGAGGATAAAGCTTTTAATGGAGTCTTAGTTTGAGTAAGGGCTCTGGGAGCCTTTCTGCCTAAGGCATTGGTTTACACAAGGCTAGCCACGCCTCTAAGATCTGGACTTTGAAAAAGGTAACATGGTTATACTGTTTTATTTCAAATATAAATGAATCCTAATTTTTTTTTGGTTTGATATTTTTATTGTAACCAGTTTCCCTACTCTATAACCAAATGTTTGGATTTTTTTACAAGTAGCTTTATGCTTATTGGAAAATATTAAGCATATCCAAATGTGGACATTTTTTTTCTTTAAGGAACAAATAAAGCAGTTTACTGTAATAAACAAAATATTGATGCACTTTATACACAAGCAGTAAACAAATACATTTTCTAAGTCTACAGATGCCTCTGGCTCCCAAATCATTGTGCCATGGCACCAGATGTGTTATCCTAACATCCAAGTTGTGACTTGTTGCATCTTGGGAGTAGCGTCTCTCATACAAACTATGGATTATAGGGTTTAACAAAACACATATATACATCTCAACTTGCAGACATTGAAAATTGGTACAGAGGTCCTTGAAAAGTAGGTACATTCAGCCAAAATCGGGGTATCTTATAAGCATAAAATCTGAACATCATGAAGCATACCATTCAGAAACATGTTCATATAAGCACATTATCAAGGAGAGTGTGTAAATCCTGTAGACTTAATAAACTGCATTGCAAAATTCTACCACACAGGATAATTTATTTGGGTCTATAGAAGAAGAGACTTTTCTTCAAACATATAATCATCGCCCCTAAAGAGCGAACACTCTAAAGCACGAACAGCCATGTCTGAGAATTTTTTCCTCTGGAAAAAATTCACTTGGCCGTTATTGGGAATTGCCCTTTTCCCCAATGTAGAGCGATCTTGGAGTTGGTATAATTAGTTAGGGGTAGTGTGGGGGGCAAAGCCTCTCACTTGATTAGAGCTTTGAAATTTGTGTTTTTTGTGTACAGCTCCGTGAATTTTTTCCCCGAGGAAAAAATTTGCTGACATGGCCGTTCGTGATTTAGAGCATTCGCTCTTTAGGGGTCGATGATTATATGTTTGAAGAAAAGTCTCTTTGAACATATAATATAGACCCATTTATTTTTGCTTCTGAAAAGGGGAGAAGTAGGATGTGTGCCCTCTTTCTTAAATTCTTTGTTGCGACTAGTATGTTGGTCATGTGGTGTGGTTTTCTGTGTACTGGATAGCTTCAAAAATCACATGTGATGAGGGGGGTACAGAAAATTGTGTGAATGAGTACATCAGGCCTGAAAATAAGGGCATACCTCCAAAAAGAGGTGCATCATGTGTAGAGGTAAATCACACCTGGAAATAGGTATGTTCCTCTAAAACATGAACATTTGAGAACTCTGATCACATATTATGCTTCTTTATTTTGAACCTTACCAGCAGCACTGCTTTTATTTGTCAGCCCTTCTGATCTGTTTTGATCACCAGCCTGCTTTCCCTTACATGGTTTTCTGATTCACTAATTCATATGTAAACGAGATGGCCACTACTCAGTGGTTAGATGATTCATGTAGTTTGACAGTCTAGGGTGTTGCCAGACAGGCTGAATACAGGGACATATTACTACAGCCCCTTGCACTGGGAACACTGATGATTAATTTATGTGGCTTCATTTGTGATTTCCTGGGACATGCTAGAGTAATGGAGCAGTCAGTGCTGGCTATACTCTTTTGTACTCATGTTGTTGGTTGCCCTCTGCAAAATATCCTATGTTCAGATAAGGGGGGGGGGGATTTACTTGGTTTGCCCTAGCTGTCTATACCTCAGTGCATCTCCCATTGTCTCTTTCAACAAAACCAGCTATGTGGCTACTGGCTACTTGACCAAGCCTTAAGCTAATCCTCTGCTATCCTGAATGTCTGTTAAAAAGCATCAGTAATGATGTTGCTATACAGTATATACTGTTGTCCACCATGCCTGCTTTGATTACAGTACGTATTACTGCAACCAGAACTGATAATATTTGCCACTGAGATATGTATTCTTTCATGTCATGCTACTAAACATTAATGTCGCACTGCTGTGAATTGTTTTTTTTTTTAACTGAATTATTTAGCCACCCAGCAAACTGATATGGTCTTATTAGTTGTTCTTTTTGGATGAACTCTTGCAAATACAAGTCAGTGTAGTAAGCTACCTAAAATGGTAACAAAACATTTTCACATTTGTTTCAATAGATTAAATGAGTTTGTTAATGATTTCCCATGATTTTTATAAAAAAGGTATGCAGTTCATAAGTTACCATAAGGCCTATGTTTGTTAAACTCTGGGTGTGGCTCTGGAGGTCAAAGATGGAGTCAGAAGTTGTGTGGGATTAAAGGTTAAGATCAATCAATCATTTTAATGGAAGTTAGAGGTCAGAAACCTTCCAAACAGCTCAGGAATGGAACTTTTGGGCAGAATTCCTTCACTGAGTTTGAAATTACAGCTGATGAAAATTACGGCCTGTGGCTTTAAATAAAAACAGCAGAAGTAGTGTTTGTCAGGAATCTGTCTTTCTTTTCCACTTATCTCCTCTGTCCAACAAAAGGGATCAATTAAGATGCTTAACAGATACCGTGAAGAATGTTAAAGGAGGTAAAATGTTTTGCTAGTTGGAGACAATATCTCACTGTGGCTTCCTTGACCTTTGATTGCAAGAAAATGGCAAAGTCTAGCCTCTGTTTTAACTTACTGCTGGTTGCATTACCAGACTCACATCCTTAACATTGTCAGCCCCTGCCAGTATCACATGACATTTATACTGGTTTCTTATAAGCACTCCTTTAAAGAACATTTGAGTGTGCTTACAGTTGAAGCAATATAAGTGACAGTTGCAAAAGGACAGGGAGTTATAACTCAATAGGTACCAGCAACACTATTTTAGTGCTCAGCAATAACTGCTGCAACAAGGATTTTCTGCTTGGTGATAAC
>NC_056743.1:1044870691-1044888191 GCF_019279795.1 Protopterus annectens | reverse complement strand
GATTCACTCTGAACTTTCAATGTTTCCTTTTACATTTTTCTCTTTTACTTAATCATTTGATACCATACATATGAGGTATAACGGGCAAATTTGAATTACAAAATTAATTATAAACAAGTAATATGAGCAGTGCAATAGTAAATGTCAGCAACACTGCCTGGTCTAAAAGTAAAGAAAATGTGTTTTAGACATAAATGTAATGCTGGCAATATTTTCAGTCATACCTGGCTTTTCCTTTGGTAGTTACATACAAATTACAAAAGGAAGTGGGAACTACCATCATGGCAATGTTTGTTTGTCTTTCGGCTTTTTCCCGGTAAGGGGTCGCCACAGCGGAACTCCGGTCCACTAATGATTGGCAGTAGATTTTTACAAAACGCCGAGGTGCCAGTTCAAAGCCCAACCTTCAACGAATGCACGCCCATTTACGCACTCATGTCTTTCTAACGCTACCCAACCACGGGGAGGACATGCAGACTCCACACAGAAGGCACTCCCAAGCCAAGCCGAGAATCGAACGGGAGAAACTCTTGCTGTGAGGTAACAACACTACTGCCGTACCACCATGATATTGAACTACCATCATTGCAATAATAGTATGAAATAAACTGCAATATATATATGATATTACATGTTACACATTTGGCTATGCATAGCTGCCCACTGATAGCTAAATGGATTAAACCACAGCGAAACATAATGGAACAATAAAATAAATGTACCAATTTTTATTTTTAATTTGAATGCTGCCTCTTTCACCTTCCTGCTTCTATAAATTGCTTTTATTCCCAATATCATTAATTTCAAGATGCTATTTTCTCATTATCAAAGTCAAAGTCAAAGCTAACGTTATTGTTATTCAGACCTCACAACAGTGCAACTGAAGGAAATTGTGTTACTTTGAACTCAATGTGCATACAACATATACTGATATTAATACAATAACACATATACTACAGCTAATCCAACAATAACAACAGTAAGACATTTATGCAGTGCAATAACAAGTACAATGACATGCACCAAGACTGTTCACTTACATGTCTTCATCAGTACCCAAAATATTGCACAGATCAGAATCAGATAGATTTCAAATTGCACAGAATGTAAACTTGGCATCATTAACATTGCACATAAGGTATAAGATTGTACTTTCATAGAGTTATTCCATATGTCTGTAAATTCATTCAGCATTGTAACACCAGACCTCCATGATTAGCATGGTGTATGTTATTACTTGAATTCAGAAGTCTGATGGCTTGTGGAAAAACCTTCTATTAAATCTGGTGGATTTGCAATGCAATCTATGGTATTTCCTGCCTGAAGACAAACACAAGAACAGACCATGGGCAGGGTGAGTGCAGTCTTTGACTATTTTCATGACTCTGCTGAGGCACAGAGCAGAGTGAAAGTCCTGGATAGATGGGAGCGTGGACCTGATAATTCTCTTTGCCACTTTCAGCACCCTCTGGAGAGATTTGCACTCTGAAACTGTGCATTTTCCATACCACACAGAGAGGTTACTAGTCAGGATGCTTTTGATGGTACCCCTGTAGAAGGTTGTGAGAACGGAAGGTGGTAGTTTTGCTCTCCTCAACTCTCTTAGAAAGTGTAGATGCTGTTGCGCCTTGACAATGTGATTAGTGTTTATTGACCAAGACAAGTCTTCAGCAATATGCACCCCAGCAACATGGTGCTCTTCACCCTTTCCAATGTTTTTCCTTTGATTATGAGTGGAGAATTAGCCTTGCACCTCTTCCTGAAGTCTACTATAATCTCCTTTGTTTTATTCACATTTTATTTTGTTTTATTCACATTGAAAGTCAGGTTGTTGTCACATCAGACAATCAGTTGGTTCAACTCCTCTCTCTAGGCTTTTTTGTCACCATTGCTGATGAGATCCACCAGTGTAGTATCATCCACAAACTTAATAATGTGGTTTGACTAGGTATGTTTGAATGTTCATGATTTTTTTCAGATTACTGCATGTATATGCAACATTTTTATATTCTATACATTCATTCTGTATATGTTTTCATTAGTACCTCTGTGAAACTTTACACTTAGGCCTCCACTGAAAATGGATTATTCCCAGTGACTAAATAATAAATAACACCATACTACATATGCCCACCACCCTGTATTCATGCAAAAGGCAATTCTGAATGTTTATACTGTACCATGTTGGTCACTGATTATGTTAGAATATGTCCCAAAGACAGTAAAGTGAACTTGTAATTTAATTTGAGAGTCATTCTTTCCCTGCAGGTATGGCTAAATATTTTTTCCATCAGGTCATGCCATATCACAGTGATAAAGATAAGCTCCTAAAAAATTCTCTCAGTGTGCCTTCAGTTATTAGGCCCTGATGGGAAGATTATCTTCCTGCTTAACAAAGACATAGCAAGGTTATTGCACGGGAAGAAAACAAACTAATTACAGTCTTCAAGCTGTGCTCTGCCTGAGATGGTATAAGCTACCCCCTCCCAACTAATTTAATTAGCTACCACCTTTCAGAGTCAAGTAATGTGCTGGCGTACCACACAGGACAAATGCAAGGCAAGTGCAAACAATGGGAATCTTTGTGGGGCATATTTTTTTCCCAAAGTAAATCCCCATGAGATCACGCAACTCTTCATTTATATCAGCCAACTAGCACTTTCCAGGCTGAGGCCCGGAATACCTATTGAATGTGCCTGATAGTTTTCTGGCTTGGGAATCTCAACAACTTTAGTGATAGACTAGGGGATGCTATCAGTATATGGCAAAGTACCTGAAAATAAAGAGAGACTTTACTTAACAGGGCCTTTAACTACTGACGGTTAGAACACTAAATGTATACTCCAGCTAAGTTAAATGCCTTTTCAGGTACTATAGAATGGTATTTAATTTTATCCACAAAAACTGTGTTGTGACTTGCTACAGTGTAATTGTTTGAGATGTAATCTATACTATTACTGAATGTCTGGATTTGCAAATAGATAAACCCAACTGAGTGAAGCAGTTTTTACTAAGTTATACTTTATACAAGCCTTGGTACATGTAGGACCAGTGTGGAGAGAGTGACTTACTGACAGTATAAAGTTGTTTTCTTTTTAATGCACATATTTATTTTGAACATCTAGATCAGGGGAGGTCATCGTGCCTCTTTACTCATCCCTCATCAGGCCTATAATTGAGTACAATGCCCCTTTTGGGATGTACCTTACCAGACACCTGCAGCAACTGGAAAGACCCCAAAAGTACCTCACCAAGAGGATCAAAGGGCTCAAACAGATGGCATATGCTGCCCGGTTAAAGAAACTCCAGCTCTACTCAGTGGAATACCGCCTGCTCAGAGGCAATCTGTGCCTGACGTATAAAGCCATGTCCAACCCGGAATTAATGGACATGCTGCACCTCAGAAAATCCAAATCCCATCGAGCTACGCACTCGAGAGACTTGAACCTCAGCACTGAAATAAATAGGACATGCTGGAGGGACAGATTCATAACCCAGAGGCTCCCTTCACTCTGGAATAAAATCCCAGTCCAGGTTAGGCAGAGTCCCTCATTGACTCTCTTCAAGAGGAATCTTGATGAGTGGATGGGAGATCGTAGGTTTACCCCGGGTATTACATCTGTGTCACTGTTAGACAGAGGCACAGTATACTAACCTCGAAAAAGGGCATAGCAGAATTAATTTAAAATGGGTGTCGAAAGCCAAACACACTCTGGCTAGGCTTATAAATGCCCTAGGGCAGATAGCCTAGTATGAACCTATGAACCAAAAGATGATGCAGCATTTTCTTATATTAGAGTATTTTCATGCATACGAGCTGAGAGACCAGCAGTAGAGTGACTGAAAGAAAGACAACAGTAAATACATGTGGGGCTATGTTATGTAATCGAATGATAAGTTCGTTGAATATGTAATAGTCGACCCGTAAATCTCGAACTGTCAAAATAGCGAAATGTGAAATTGCCGAAAATCAAAATATCGAATAAGAATAGCTGGCCCACTTCAAACCCTGTGCATTCGGTGACGTAAATATTTACTTCTGCTATAACGCACTGTTATAGCACCTATGACCTGTGTTTACTGTATTAATAAATAAACTGAAAGTACGTGTTACACTTTAAATATATAAGAACAGTACACGATACTTTAATTATGTTAACTGACAGTGTTCCCCTAAATCTAAAAGTGTTTAATCTTATCAACTGTCTGTAAAATGTAAAATAAAGTATATGCAATGTATGGTGCATTCTTGCAACTACACCTTCATGAGCATAGCTGTAGCATTTAGGAAGTCATCTGTAGAGTAGTCTGCTCGTCTCTCCAATACAACCTGTAAGTGATTCTGTCTTTCCATAGTTTTACGTTTCTTTGATGATGGCGGATACCTGTTTTAAGTTGTATTCTCACCTCATTTACTCTGTTTTGTTCTCGAATAAGAACATCAAGAACAGCTGGGATCTCACAAATGCGCCTACCTAGTAAACATCGCACACTCCTGTGCCAACCCTCAATGTAATTTTGGGTTCTAGGCAATTGTAGGTGATTTAGGGTAGATGCATTCCAAACATTTACTGGAAATACAGGTGGAAATCTTGGACTACCATTGGTTCTAGTATGTTGTTTTCTCGGTCGGCCTAGTACATAAACATCCGAGAAGTATGTCAAAAGATCTTTGGCTTCAGGTGGAAAGCTGTCACAAAGTCTTAAAAAAGTATACACTACTTCAGTTTCATCTATGAAAGACAGTGCTATTAGTCTCTTTACAGCTAGCTGAATGTTTGCACATGTGCCAGAAAGTGTAGCAAGACCAAGACTTTGAACTTTGTGCCACACTGCCTGACTGAAATGAAAGCAATCCTTACTTGTCACAGTGCTGAAGTTATGTTTTACACTCTTTATGGCTGCCATCTCAAAGTCTGTAACAATAAAGTGCACAGTAAGCTCGCAATTAATAGAAGATAGCAAGTCAAACAGACACTCCCATAAGTAATTATAAGTGTTTTCGCAAAATGTCAGCAATCCGTGTATTGAATACAACTGGCGGAAAAGTCTTCCTTTCGTTAGGAAGATTCCATCCATGAACCAGATTTTACTACAGCATAAATCTTGCAAATTTTCTTTAGTGGTGAATACCAGCACATGCACATTACTGTGTAAAGCAACCTTTTTTGAATAAAACTTCCTTTCTTTAATGTATACTTGGTAGTGTCTACTGAACCTAGTGCACTTTCTATACTACTTGAAGTGACCGGATCTACCTGAGAGCAATGAAAGATCTAAACGCTGACAACGAGAACACCGATACTGGAAGACAGACAACAGAAATAATCGTTAGTTCAAAATCCCTCTGAAAATACAGACATGCAAAATGAGCGCTACTGTGTAAGTATGCGATAGTGACGGACTTTAGGGTTAGGGAGCGGGTAAGGTAAGTGTGCATTAGTGATGGACTTTAGGGTTAGGGTGCGGGTAAGGTAAGTGTGCGATAGTGACAGACCTTAGGGTTAGGGTTTGGGTTAAGTTTAGTGCATAGATAGTTGTGTATGTAAAGTTTAGTGTAGGTTTGTAAGGTTTTTGGTGTGCTTGTGTTGTGTGTGTGTTTTTTAGAAAAGGAATTTGTTTTGTTTTGTTGACTGTCAGGATTGTGGATTGTCGGGCATGTGAACTTTTGTGTTTTGAACTTTTGTTTTTGTGGTGTCGGTGATCTCGTTGTCGGTGTTTTCACTTATCGGTGTTATCAGGTAGAGCCAAGTACCCATACTTTGATGTCTAACTCGATTTACTTGCTGAAGCATAGAACGTCTGGATGGTAAACTTACAGTACTTTCTACATAAGTGCTTGCAACTACATCGTCCGCTACTAGTGCAGGTGTGTTTCTACACAATCGAGCAGTCTCCTTCAGTGTATGGCACTCGCGATACTTTTCATCTTCAGTTATGTCTGAAGTATGTTGATGTGCCACTGATTTTACCAAGACTTCACTGTCTACCTCTTTTAATGTTATAGCTCTCCCTTTGCATTTGTGTCATAGCTTCACCAATACTTTTTACTTTTTACACTTTTCTCTAGGTTGTAGAGATACCCATCAACATGTAACATTACCCTATTTTTCTGAGACATTACAGTCTCATAAATGTTGCCTAGATTGCCAGGAGTTGCTTGTGAACATTTGGCCATAGTTGAAGATTTTATGCAACATAATGCACAAAGACTAACGTGCAGTACTACTATTTATATAGGGATGTAATTTCACTTTTGGAAGTAAGTATAACATAGTTTGTGTGTTTTTTGAAACTCTTTCAAGTTTTCCTGCTTTAACGTGGGATAAATGAGTTGTGTACAATAGTTTACATAAAACTAAAATTTCTTGTAATATTTTTAAACTGAAAGATTAGCAGTGATGCAATGCTACAAGAACGCTGTATGTTACCTAGAAGCACTGGGCCAACTATGATTTTTCGAAAATGTTTCTTTTGCGTTTTTCAGGTTTCAATGTTATCTTGCTTCGACATGTATGGGTCGACTATTATGTATTCGAAGAACTTAACGTTTGATTACGTAATATAGGCCCAATACATGCATCCTTAATGGCATACAGTCTGAAAACTGCATGCACCAATTTTATGAGAGGAGGTTGTTGGCCAAGACAGTGACTTTTGATTTTTGCATGGAGGGGGCTATACTCAAAGAGATGGAAGACCATTCACCATTTAGATGCAGAAATAAAAACTTTGGCATGTTCAGTGGCAGAGAGGTTAAAGCTAAAAGCTAGTGAAGTAAACAGGAGGAAAAAAACTTTTACAATCTCAGCCAGGCTAATTCAGTATAGTCTTGCCACATTAGTTACAAGTGAGAAGGTAGTGGAATAATTTCAAGATCAGAGGAATGTATGCAATCAAGTACATTTTAGGTTTTTGATTCAGTAACAGGTCCAGGAAAGGTTCCAAATTGGCTGCCTAAGGTTATTGGGTAGTTCATAATGGTGCATTAAAAGGTTATTGGTGAATGGGTACATATAGCAGTGTGGATCCGTTTGTACAGGGGAATACATCCAATACTGTTTTATTTGCCACGGGTTGGTTTACAGAGTCTGTCAAAGATACATTATAGATTATTGGTTTAAACATCAGAAAAATATGTATATAAAAATATATATAAACACACACACACACACACACACACACACACACACACACACACACACACACACACACACACACACACACACACACAGGTGTTTCATCAAACCTCTGTTGCTCATAAGAGAGAACATAGAATGATGAGTTTAGATTGAATCTGGAATGATCAAAAGCCCAAACCCCACCCTCCTGCTAAATATATATATATATATATATATATATATATATATATATATATATATATATGTATGTATATATATATATATATATATATATATATATACACACACACACACACACACACACACACACACACACACACACACACACACACACACACACACACACACACACACACACACACACACACACCAACTGTAAGATCACACAGTAGTTTCATAGTATAGTACTAGGCTATCTGCCCAGGGGCATTTGTAAGCCTAGCCATAGTGATGTGGCTTTTGCCACCCCATGAAATGGTACAAAAAATGTACAGAATAAATTTAGAATACTGTGCCTCTGTCTAGTAGTGACACAGTGAAGGTCCCCTTATATAACAGAATTAGTTTACTGTGCCTCTGTCTAGCAGTGACACAGATGTGACCCCTGGGGTAAACTTACGATCTCCCATCCACTCATCAAGACTTCTCTTGAAGAGAGTCAGTGAGGGGCTCTGCCTAATATGAACTGGGATCTTGTTCCAAAGCATGGGAAGCCTCTGGGTTATGAATCTATCCCTCCAGCATGTCCTATTCATACTTGTGCGCCGAGGTTTAAGTCTTTAGCTCTCGTGGTCCTGATG
The DNA here is from genome assembly GCF_019279795.1 of Protopterus annectens. Taxonomy (NCBI): domain Eukaryota; kingdom Metazoa; phylum Chordata; order Ceratodontiformes; family Protopteridae; genus Protopterus; species Protopterus annectens. The sequence continues at coordinate 1,044,880,249 of NC_056743.1, read as the reverse complement.
GATTTGGATTTTTTTGAGGTGGAGCATGTACATCAGATCCTGATTGGACATGGCCTTGTACGTCAGGCAGAGATCACCTCTGAGCAGGCGGTATGCTACTGAATAGAGCTGAAGTTTCTTTAGTCTGGCAGAATAAGACATATGTTGGAGACCCTTGATCCTCTTGGTAAGGTACTTTTGTGGTCTCTCCAGCTGTTGCAAATGCCGGGTGAGGTACATACCAAATGGGGCATTGTACTCAATCATGGGTCTGATGAGGGAGGAGTATAGGGGTACAATGACATCCTTGGATCTGGATGTGAATCCATTCATGATGAGGTGTGCAAGGTAGAATGTTTTTCTAACCACTTTGGCAACGTGGGTGTCAAATGAGAGGTTGCTGTCGACTTGGGTCCCTAGGTCTCTGATTACTTTTTCCATACTGAGTGGGTTGCTGTCTATGTGATAATTTGTGGGTACTTTGTTTTTCCCAAAGGGGATGACTATACATTTTTTGGCATTTAGTTTAAGGCTGTGACTCCGGCACCAGTTGTCCGTTTCTGTGAGGCCTTTTTGTAGGATGTATGTGTCCACTGGTGTATCGACTATGGCGCCTAGTTTGCAGTCATCTGCAAACTTTGTCAGCCACAGCCCTCCCATGTTTGCTTTAACATCTGAGAAATAAATGCCGAACAAGAGGGGTCCCAGGACAGATCCCTGTGGGACACCACTTGTGACTGGCTTTGAGTCTGACATTGCTCCAGCGATTTTAACTTTATGGGTTCTGTCCTTTAGCCAGTTTGCAACCCATCTAGTGACATAATGGTTTACATTTAAGCTGTTGAGCTTATCTATGATGCCTGTGTGGGGTATTGTGTCGAAGGCTTTAGCCAAGTCCAGGTAGGCTGTATGGATTGCTTTGCCCTCATCAATGGCTCTAGTGACTGTTTTGAAAAAGTCAACCAGGTTCAAAAGGCAGGATCTGCCCTTTACAAAGCCAAACTGGGTGGGGTCAAGTGTCTGTAGGTCCCCTATGTCTCTGTTTATGAGTTCCATAATGATTCTTTCCATAGCTTTGCAGACCAGGCTGGTTAAGCTTATGGGGCGGTAGTTTCCAGGGTCTGTAGAGGCACCCCCTTTGTGGAGTGGGACCACTGTTGCTGTACGCCAGTGTTCAGGTACATATCCCGAAGTAAGGCTAAGGTTAAATAGCATTTTTATGTGTGGGTTTAGCTCCTCTTGGAGTTCACGTAACACGCAACCCGGGATACCGTCAGGTCCCATTGATGTTGAGTTTTTAGCTTTGTTTAGGGTGGTTCTCACTTGGACATCTGAGATGACAGGGAGATTACATTCAGCTGGGATAAGTATTTCTTCTTTTGGGGGTGAGGGAGGGGAGAAATTTGCACTGAACCTGTCAGCCAGAATGTTGGCAATATCTGTGGGTTCAGTGTATTTTTTGTTGTTGTGAACCAACTCTGAGCATATCTGAGGGTTTCCGCCCAGGTTTCTAACATAGCTGAAGAAGGCTTTGTGGTTATCTTTAGTGTCCTTAGCGATTTTTCTCTCAAAGTTGGCCTTGGATGTTTTTATGAGAGAATGTAGTTTTCTGCAAATGTTGATCAGAGATGTCTTGCCTTCATGGGATTTTTCTCTGACGTGCAGTAGCTTCCTTCTTTTGTTATACAATTTGTTAATGGCTGAGGTCCACCAGACAGGACGCTTGCCTTTGGTGGAGAGGGACTTGGATTTATTTGGGATTGCATGATCCATGCATTCTTGGAGATGTCCATAGAAAGTATTTGTGAAGGATTCGGCATTGTGGGATGTGGTATCCACTGGCACAGTGGGCTTAAAGGATACCATCTCAGTCTTAAGAAGAGTGAAGTCTGCTTTTGAGAAGTTTTTCACTGTGGTCTTTTGTGCTGGGGGTGGAGGTGGGATATGTATATCCAGGGTGATTAGTTTGTGGTCAGATCTCACTAGTGAGGGGTATACTTCTATTGTGGAGCATTTTGCCCCCATGTTTGTGATGATCAGGTCTAGTATATTATCTCCCCTAGTGGGAGAGGTGACTAGTTGTTCCAGTGCATTTGAATTTATGAATTCCAGGAACCTTTGGGCTAGGGTATAAGGGCTAGAACAATGTACCCAATCTATGTTTGGGTAGTTGATGTCTCCCAGTATGATGGTATTTTGTGATACATTCATATCCTCCAATGTCTTCAGGAAGGCTGAGTGGGGTTCTTGAGATTGGGAGGGTGGTCTGTAACATGCTACTAGTTGCATAGCAGTTTTGCCTATGGTTAGTTGCACCTGTATGGTCTCTGATGCTTCATGTGTTGCTCCTAACCTGGAGGTGTGGGTGTCCTTGATGAATATGGACACTCCCCCTCCCTTTGTGGTTCGGCCCGGGTTTTGGGGCTGAAAAGCATGATACGAGGTATAGCCTGGTAGGTATATATATATATATATATATATATATATGTGTGTGTGTGTGTGTGTGTGTGTGTGTGTGTGTGTGTGTGTGTGTGTGTGTGTGTGTGTGTGTGTATACATATATATATATACATACATATATATATATATATATATATATATATATATATATATATATATATATAATGAAAAGTCTGATAATTCCACTTGAAATTACATTTAGCCAATTTATTAACTATATTGTGGATAACCAAATATGCTGATGACTGCAAGTTGGATAACGTAATTGCCTTGGCAAAGTATGTTGAAGTTCTCTTAGATTTGTCTGTACAACAATTACACACTTAGTTTAGTAGTGGTGATCCCCCCTTTAATGTCAATGAATGTAACATCATGATACTTGGCAAAAAAGGACATACATTATGACTACAAAGAATCTTGTCAGATCCCCAAAATTGATCTCATCTAGGGACAAAGGAGGGCAAAGATTGAAATTTGACCATAGCATGAAAAACAAAGTTAGGAAAACTTGTTCTGTAGCCCATCTGATTATAAAGGACATGTCTGGGCACTCAATAGGTAGGTAGGTACTAGGTTATTGGCCATAGGGTCTATACAAGCCTAGCCAAAAAGGTACCCTGTCTTTCTCCACCCAAGAAAATTATTTTCCTGTGCCCCTGTCAAGCAGACCCACAGAAGTGATGTCCCTCTTTACTTTCACTGATGCAGCTCATTGTTAAATACAGTACTGCATTTTTCAGCCTATGAACAAGCCATATGCAAGAACTTGAAAAGGTGCTTAGAGGTGATGTCTAGTTGGTCTATATGACTCTGTTCAATCCACTTTTATGTGAAAGTTTGTGTCTGAAATACACCTCTGGGAAAATTAATAATTGATAAAAGCACCTAATAGTTAAAATGAATAACAACAGTACTCAAAAGTGATGTAAACAGTAAACAATACCTTCCAAGGTTGTGGAATAAACCCACACTTATCACTTTTAGTATTAGCAGAGGTCAGTTATTAAATTCCTTCATAAACAATCTTTATTGCCTCCCTGAAGGACCCATGTTTGTGCTCGTTTGAAGTTACACTTATAGGGTTTGATAGTTGTTTGTTGTTACAGTCTGCATGAATGTACTGTACATATTACATTTATGTTCTGTTAAATGGCAGACTCTGAGTGTGTGTGTGTGTGTGTGTGTGTGTGTGTGTGTGTGTGTGTGTGTGTGTGTGTGTGTGTGTGTGTGTGTGTGTGTGTGTTTGTGTATGTATATAATTGAATATAAATCACATTTGGGAGGCAAAAATAGTTGAAATCATATTTGGTAGCATCTAATTTAGTCTTTCTGCTACAAGTTAAATGTATATATTCTCAGAACAAACAAGGCGCAAAATTAAAACTGCAAGTGTTTTTGCAGGAGGACAACACCCCCACCGCACCCCACCCCAAACTTACATATATAACAACTCCATGGTTAGACCCAATCAGAGAAGGGAAAACTCTTCCAAAACAGTGGAATTAATGCTGGCATTCACTTAGATATTGGACTAGCAATGATTTGCTACAGTAAAAATTATCATAGTTCCCTATATTGGTACTGTTTACATCTTTAACCTTTGCAATCAAACAAGACCATCGCTAATTTTAAAAAACAGAGAGGAAAAAAAAAACATCAGTAACAACAGCACACATTCTGCAAAACTCAGCTAACCAAACTACTTCTCAAAATTCAACCTGAAAATACTACTACTAATATGAAAAAAACATGATTCTGTCTAAACAAACTTCTACCAAATGTACATCCTACTATTTTTTTTATCAAATGTGATTCTGCAAATTGACTGTTCTACCAAATTTACTATAATCCCTTTTTTATATAGCTACATTTAGCTATGTATATAACTTTATGTACATGTACATATATGTGTATATGTGTGTGTGCACGCATGTGTGCCTGTTACTTTTTATCTTACAGGGTTTGATAGTTGTTTGTTGTTATAGTCTGCATGAATGTACTGTACATATTACATTTATGTTCTGTTAGTTGGCAGACTGTGTGTGTGTGTGTGTGTGTGTGTGTGTGTGTGTGTGTGTGTGTGTGTGTGTGTGTGTGTGTGTGTGTGTGTATGTGTGTGTGTCTGTGTATGTATATAATTGAATACAAATCACATTCGGGAGGGGAAAAGTAGTTTAAATCATATTTGGTAGCATCTAATTTAGTCTAAAGCTACTATAAATACTTTATTTCTTATTATAAGTTAAATGCATATATTCTCAGAACAAATAAGAGGCAAAATTAAAACTGCAAGTGTTTTTGCAGGAGGACAACACCCCCACCGCACCCCACCCCAAACTTACATATATAACAACTCCATGGTCGGACCCAATCAGAGAAGGGAAAACTCTTCCAAAACAGTGGAATTAATGCTGGCATTCACTTAGATATTGCACCAGCAATAATTTGATACAGAAACAATGATCATAGTTCCCTATATTGGTACCATTTATATCTTTAACCTTTGCAATCAAACAAGACCATCCCTTACTTTAAAAAACAGAGGAAAAAAAACATCAGTAACAACAGCACACGTTCTGCAAAACTCAGCTAACCAAACTACTTCTCAAAATTCAACCTGAAAATATTCCCACTGATATGAAAAAACATGATTCTGTCTAAACAAACCTTCTACCAAATGTGCTTCCTACTAATTTTTTTTATCAAATGTGATTCTGACAATTGACTGTTCTACCAAATTTACTATAATCCCTTTTTTAATATAGCTACATTTAGCTATGTATATAACTTTATGTACATGTACATGTATGTGTGTGTGTGTGTGCATGGATTCACTTTATAATCTCAAAATATTGAAATGTTGAATTTCAGTATATCGAGACCATAAAGTCAAATCTGCAGAATAGAGAAAGTGCATAACCGTGAACCGGATATGTTGAATTCGCGGTTATGGTTTAACGGTACATAATGTGGAGTGTATGTGTGGATGGTGTGTGGTTTCTTGTGTGGATTTAGGTGGAATTTAAGGTAAATGACTAGTTTGTAATGGTTTTGGGTAAGTATTTTAGTGTATGTGAGTGTGTTTGGAAGTTGTACGTGTGGGTTAGGGTAGGCAGGTAAATGTATGAGTGTTTAACTGTTGACTGTGGTGGGGTTTGTATGTATGTGATGTGCGTGTGCGAGGGACTATAGAATGTCTGGTTGTGAGTTTTCTGTCTTTTACTGTTTGGTGTAATCGCGGAGTTAGAATATATAAGTAGCAGGGGTGTGGGGGGGCAGCCTCCACATGAGGAGTGCAGGAAGGCTTGCCCCCTGCTTATTTGTAGTGTAGGTTTGTACATGTGTGTTGTTATGTTTGTGTGTATATATATATGTATATATATATATATATATATATATATATATATATATATATATATAGTAGTTTGGGTGTTGTGGTGTATGTGTGGTATGGTGTATGGTGTACTTTAATGATTTTGGGCTGTCAGTATTTTGAGGAGTCAACTTTATGGTCTCATTATACTGAAATTCGACATTTCAGTATTTCAAGATTATAAAGTGAATCCGTATGTATGTGTGTGTGAGTCTGTTACTTTTTATCTATAACACTTTTCATCTAATCACAAAATTTCTAAAAAAAAATGTTATCTCACTCACATTTAATCTAAGCTACATTTACTTGAATCATATTACATCTAAAACTTCATATACAGAGGATATTACTCCAGAACTTCTGTTTCTCTAGTGGGGCAATCCCCCCCGCACCCCCATGTGGGGGACTTCACACCCTACAATACCTTTACTTAAATATACTAACTCCAAAGTCATACAATCACTGAGAAAAGAGAAAACTGCTTCAACAGTGAATAACTCCTGATGCACAAAGACAAACTTCTAAAGTTAGAGATATGACATAGTAGTGTGCATTAGCAAGGTACAGCTACTGATCAACATTTATTTGCATTGTAATTCCTATGATCCAAAACCATACTAGCAGTGATTTTTCTATAGCTCTACATACTTTTCTATCAAATGTGATTCAGCCATTTGTGTTTTTGTTGAAATGTGTTTTAAATCAATTGTGACACTTAAAATAAGCTGGAATTTCATGTTGGAAACTTCTTAGGACATTTTGGTGAAAAAAATAGTTACAGTCTATTCTTTGTAGCATGCAAGACCTATCCTTAAAACTAGATAAACTGGACTCCAAAGCTGAAAAAATAAAAGAAGATTGTGCAAAGCAGATGGAGTAAATCAATGAAGTAGTGATACAACAGAAATTCCAGATATCTGCTATGGAGCAGTTTAACACTGACATAGACAGAAGACTTACAGAAGGAGAACAAACATTAATTTTATTCTTCAACAAAACAAGTTCTTGGAAAAAAAATGATGACCTGGAGACTAGGGTGAGGAGGAACAACATCCCGATTTATGGAGTCCCTGAACAACTATAAGGAGATAACATGGTAAACTTCTTATTCACTTGGATCCTTATAATATTAAACCTTCCTGAAGCCTGTCACTTGGCATAGAGAGGGCTCATAGATTTTTGACTGTAGCGACACCAAGCAAAAAACATTTAAATCCAAGATCTATAATAGTCAAATTTATTTATAGTCAAGACAAAGCTCTAGTTTTTATAATAGCCTGGTCTGCTTCACCCATAAAACTTGGTGATTCTTTCATTAGATTTGAAAACGACAATTCCTCTCTGGTGGTTTTGAAAAGAAATGCTTGCATTTCTTTGTTAAAATCACTGAAGAAAGCCATAATGACAACCTAATGTACCCTGCAAAACTAGGATTATTCTTGCCAGAGGGGAAACAAAAATTGATTTCTTAGAAGATGCAGTTTCCTTTGTCCAGAAAAACAATTTACTTAATTCTATTGATGATATGGACCTGAGTATATCTTTAAAAAGACAGGCTACAAAAAATGATTGGTCCGTTAAAGAGAACAAAGAAAAGCTCAGAGACAAATAAAACTACCTGCTAGTTATTTATAATTTAGTTGTCTTAAAATAGGTTCTTTCTAAAACATCTTTTAAATGAATCACCTAAAGGTAATACTGTTCTATTGTCATTACATTAATTTCGGTTTACTAGTATTAGTCTCCCTGTTACTGTAATATTGCAATTTCTCCACTAGAGAGAGTAAAGTATATTTTAATAGGCTTATTTTAATTAAAATATTATGACTCTAAAGGGAAATACCATACTAAAACAGTTTTATTTATTTATTTTTTTAGCAACTGAGTAATGTTAATAGAATGAGTTTGTTTATGGGCTGGTTTGACTGTTGGGAAATGTATGTGGATAGAAGGAAATGTTAAAACTCTTTCCTGTTTTAATTTTTAATATTTAACACAGTATTTACATATAGTGCTATTGACAGTGGGTAATATAGTTAAAATGAGTGCACTAATGTGTTTTAACCCCCCTTTCTTTCTGGCAATGTTATTAAGTTTGTATAACTTTCCCCCGCTTATTTGACATTAAAAAATGTTTTTCAGTTAAATGTGGCTTGCAGAATGAGTTCATGAGCCTTCTGTCTTTAAAACCTTTTTTCAGTCTATTTTCCCAATGAGTTACTTCAGAAGAGTTTAGAGAATGAATTACTCAACAAAAATAAGTAAAAAGAATTTTCTGCGAAAAGTAAGGCACCATCCTTAAAATCTGCAGGAAAATGAATGTCCTCTCTATACTGAAAGATTTATACATGAATTGTTTTGCACAGAGTTTTTCTAACACCCCACAAAATTACTGTTATATATAAATCAGAAAAAAATAGAATACTGGAGATCATACTTCTCTACTGTCCAGATTTTTGCAAAATGTACAGATTTTTGTCTTGTATTTTTGGTCTGTTCCTCATAAAATGTGTGTTTTTCTAGCAAATCAGTGAGCATTGAATACACCAAATAATAACAGACATTTGAGTTTCAGACTTCATATAATTCAGAAAATTCACAGTAATAAAAAAACTTTATTCTGGAAACTTTCTAAGTTTATAACAACGATATTTAAAATGTATCCCTATTTTTGGGCCTTTGTCCCCCCATTATTTTGTGCTTTGCTCGGATTTCTTTTGCTGAGAGGTATGCTGGAGATGCAATAAAGCCCTTGATGCAGATTGATATTATTTGGACAGACCAAAAGATGTTAGAAATGCAGCATATGACATTTTTCTGGACTGATTTTAGAAAATTTTGCCAAGCATTGCGGTCAGATAATTGTACTATTACAGATTCCTTGAGTTTGTTCAATGCCCCAATCCCAGACATTATTCCAGTGTCACAAATACCTCTTCTTTGGTCTATCTTAGTCATTACTAGGAAAGTTATACGTGAAAACTAGAAATGCAAAACTGCTCTCTCTTTTACTAGTAAATTTATCTGTCTAGCCAAATATGTTTCTAAAAATGAATTCTCGATCATAAAAATGAAAACTAGAAATGTTACATCAATAAATAGCCTGGCAGAAATGTAATGATCTATTAGAAAGGTACTAATGGTTTTGCGTATATAATTCTTGTTTGGACTTTTGTATATAGTTTTGTTTTATTTTGTTTCATATTGTTGAATTTTTGTTGGAATATCTAAAAATCAAATAACTTTTTTTTGAAAAAAGAAAAACCTAGTCAAGCTAGAGTTTTCACTGTGTGATATTTTAAACTTCCTGTAATAGCGGCCCTTGGGATATATGCAAATGGTCCCTTAAGGACATCAAGTGTTTCAGCTATATGGCTTCTGAATGTCCATGTCTTTTTACTTTTTTCTGTTTGAGTCTTTATGGATGCATTCAGGCCAATGAAGCCAAACAAACCAGCTGAGGACATGTATGTTTTAAGCTTCTTATGACCTCATCAGCACAGCATAAGTGTACTGTTTGACTATACTTCAGAAACACAGGTCCTTTTAACTTATCCAATGTTTATAACCATTAAGATGTCTACAAAATATCCCAACTAACATCCAAACCAAAGAGTAAAATGTCACACAGACAAACCAATTAGTAAAACCTACAAGAAAAAAATGGTCAAGCTAGAGTTTTCACATTTTTTTCCACTCTGTGGCTATTGTCATTACTCAAACTTTACGTAGGTAAAACTATGAGA